>NW_016108054.1:233745-242423 GCF_001604975.1 Cebus imitator
AAAAGAAAAGAAAAAGAAAAAGAAAGAAAGAAAGTGCTCAGAGTTCTCAGCATATTTTTACAAAATTTAAAATATAAAAACTATATTATTCCTTTGACTGCTCTAATATCAATATGCAGCTTGCTAATAGGCATATCATATTCCTGAATAAATGACATTCACTCATCCTGGAACAGGTAGCGCCCAAGTTTCTTCATGTCTTTGCACAAAGGCCTCCTTATCAAAGAAGACTTTCCTAACCTCTGCAGGAAGTAAGATCCCCAGCTTATCAATCACTACCCTCCTTATCTGGCTTTTTCTTTATTTTCTTTAAAGCACTTCTTGCAATGTAACCTATCTATTTATTTAGTGTTATTGTCAGTCCATTAAAAAGTAAGCTCCATGAGACCATGGATTTTTTTTTTTTTTTTTTGCTTCACTACTGTATGTCATGGTAGAAAATTTCAACAATAATTATTTCAATGATAATGCAGTGATTATTGAAGAGTGAATATTAAAGACTATTATCTTCTGGAAGAGCAAAGTTCTAATTGATTAGATATCAGAGACTGACAAAAATTAATATCAGCACATTTAAAATACATAGCTGATATATTGAATGTGTAACCCATAAATACGGCCATTATTAAAAGTGGTTGGGTTTTTTTTGTTTTGTTTGTTTTGTTGTTGTTGTTTGTTTGTTTTTAAGACAGAGTCTTGCTCTGTCCCCAGGCTGGAGTGCAGTGGCACAATCTCAGCTCACTGCAACCTCCACCTCCCAGGTTCAAGCGATTCTCTTGCCTCAGCCTCCCGAGTAGCTGGGACTACAGGTGCACACCACCACACCCAGCTAATTTTTGTATTTTTAGTAGAGACAAGGTTTCACCATATTAGCCAGGATGGTCTTGATCTCTTGACCTTGTGATCTGCCCACCTCAGCCTCCAAAAGTGCTGGGTTTACAGGCATGAGCCACTGCGCCTGGCCAAAAGTGTTTAATAATGTGCTAGAATTGTCACTTAACGCCAGTGAAATAGCCACTTTGGAGGATTTATATAAGCAGTGTTAAATAGCCTCATTTAAGTTGTCTATCTGGACACCTCAAAATGGTGTAAGAATTATTTTCAGACCCAGAATAAGACAGTGTCCTGGATAACCTGGATCCGTAGTGAGCACGTTTAAGGGGTACTAGAGAGTAGGGACTCTCTTACCATATCTTGGACTCAAGATTGTAATTAGGGTAGGGTTTACCAGGGGCATTAATTCCATGCTTATTTGTCAACCCTATGGGTGTCTATACTCAATTCAGTAAATCTCTGGCTTTCAACTTGAGAATTAGCACATGATACTTATTTACAATTTTATGACATTGACATTGGTGAGAGACTCCTATGTAGGACTACAGCCTACCAGGAAGAGACTACTGGGGGTCTGCTGGCAGCATCTCTTAGCATTTAATCTATTGTCTCACAGTGTTAATTTGGCCCCAAAATTTTATATTTTATTCCACAAAATGAAAACTTAGGAATTATCTGGACTGATCTTCCTCTGAAAGCAGACAAATGACATTTGTTACTTAAGCATATTTTTTTAGAGCTTCATTTTCTTCCACCAGGTTGTTCATCAGAGTGTTCCTCCCAGAGACATAAACAAGCTCTAGGAGATGGAATTTTCTCCATCTTCTAACATTCCAAAAATAAATTTTAGTGCCCCTCACACACTGCCTTTCTGGCAAATGCCTGACTGGCCCACACTTAATCTGATTTTGACTTAACATAGCACTGGTTGCAAAAGATGTGAAAAACATGGGCAGTTTTCATGAAACAGATTGTGGTTCTTGAGCTTAGTCATGTTGAAGAGCAAGAGTTTTGAAGCCCGTGTGGGTGGTAACAACCATCTGAATGTGGGAAAGTTCCTTAATGTTTCTAAAGCTCAGATTCCTCAGTTGTAAGATGGGAATAATAGCAGTACCTAGCTCAGAGGACTGATGTGAGAATACAAGTAGGCACCGAACAACGTTGTCTTAGGCCTGAGCAGAACAGTGAACATGAAAATGACTATCACAGAGCAGTTCACCATGTCTGCTGTTTTCATGTGCTGCCAAAATCCTGCATTTGTGTGGCTGTTTCTGTTTCCAGCTGTCTTTAATCAACCACACAGAAGACAAGAAAAAGCTCATAGGAGTCCTAGAAAAAAAAAGGTTACTTTGTCTTTATTCTGAGCAATAGAAGGGCCCTTCTTTAGGAAGGAATGTTAGATCAGGCTGGAGATGGTGATTAACATTGTTTATATGGTTTAAATTCAGCTACTTAGGAAATGAAACGTCTGTGCTGATGATAAAAAGATCATAGATAGATAGATGGGTAGATAGATAAACGCATGATAGATGAATAGGTAGATGGAAAAACAGAAACAGTTATAATATAGATAGGTGGATGAGTAGATAGGTGGATGGACACAGAGATAAAAACATATATGGGTACACAGGTGGATAGTTAGATAGACAGATTAGATAGATAAGGAGGTAGCCCAGGCACAGTGGTTCACACTTATAATCCTGGAACTTTGGGATGCCAAGATGGGGGTGGGTCTCTTGAGCCCAGTAGTTCAAGACCAACCTGGGCAACTTAAGGAGACCGTGTCTCTAAAAAAATGAAAAGATTAGCCAGGTGTAGTGGCTCGCACTTGTCATCCTAGGTACACAGGAGACTGAGGTAGGAGCACCCGTTTGAGCCAGGAGGTTGAAGCTGCAGTGGGCCACAGCACTCCATCCCAGAACGAGTTTCAGTCTCCAAAAAAAGATAGACAGTTAAGATGATTGATTGATTGATAGATAGATACATAGACACATAGATAGACAGATACATAGGCACATAGATAGACACATAGATAGATAGAGAAAACAAACCTTGGAACTCCCTGCCCCTTTTGAGTTACAGCTGAACACATTTATGTTTTAAGTCTATGCTCTTCAGGCATGAAGCACTCAAGTTGCAGGGAAAACCTGGCACATTTTCCTAGAACTTCTGATTTGTTGATACCCTATTAAAATCGTCAACATGCCCCTGCACAATTGGATAAAATCCAAATTTCTATATAGAACATAAGAAACCTGTTATTATCATACTTACATTACTAACTTCTGTTCCTGTCAGTACTTTCTACTCTTCGAGCCAAGCTGAATTTACTGGTAATTCCCTGAACGCATTATGGTTTCTACATGATTTCTATATGCTATTCTTCCTGTAATTTTGCATTTGTGTTTAAAAAAGTATAGATATAAGACAAAACAAAAAATTTATATTTATATTTTATAGAACAAAAGCTTAAAGAAACAGTGGCATTTTATGTTAGAGAAGCATGGCTGTGGGTTAGAGTCCCCCTGACCCTCCTGATGGTATCCTTTTTCTCTCCTTTGCCTTTATGGGTACTTTGGTGAAAATTTTTAGAAATGCATGGTTAACCAAAGGACTGAAATAATTGGTGTGGCCTGACTCATAAAGCCTTCACAAATTTTGTTTTATTATGCTTTTATTTTAGCAATGTATGAATTCATTTTTGCTAATACTAAATACACCTGCTATTAAGGTGTTGTTGATTAGATGATACGTTCAGCAGAAAGGCAATGAGATGCAATGGAAAACGGAGCACAGTTTGCTATGGGCAGGAGATAAAAGGCATAGATGCATCCTAAGCCAAAGAAAGATCAAATATTCAATAAACCCATGAAACTTTCCCTTTTCGGTCTATAAAAGAGCATGGTCAAGCTGATAAAAGTTCTACTGAAAGGAAGAGTCACTGTTGAAAGGAGATCAATTGAGTAGTGTATTGACCATGGATGCAATTTTCTACAGCTTTGTAGAAATATTGATGTACTCTAGGAAGGATTACATTATAAAGTGTGCTGCCTCATTCACCATATTTGAGTATTTTAACCCCACTAAGTATGAGTGTCAGCAAAGATTTAGTACTTGAAAGTGTGCTAAGAGTTCAAAATGGTTAAGAATCTCTATGTTAAATTTTGCATTTTAAATCGAGAGACTTACCAGCACCTTTTATCATCATACCAGAACCAGAAAATCAGGGGTGGGGAGGAGGCAGTGGCTTTTAATATAGTAAACCTAAGTATAAATGTATAAAATTCCATTTAAGTTACAATGCTTGCATGGAATGTAAAGTTATAACAAAGATGATTAAAATATGAGTATATTATAAACATTTACAGAAATGTAGTATTTTGCAAATAGTAAAGACCTCCACAAATGGTCAGATGGAGAGAATTACACATATACAAAACAATTAAGTAACATTTTAAGATTAAAAATTTGTAGATCTTTATCACAAACCTTTATAAAAGCAAGTAAACTTTTTTTTCTTTATACATAGAAACATGGAAAATAGCTAAGTTTCAGTTGGAATGTGGGGTACACAATTTTAGCCATGAAAGCAGAATTTTTATGTTCATCTGGAAAGAATTTCTTTTCAGGTATAAAGTTTTTTTTCCACAGTAAGCTGTAACTGAGTGATTATATATGTATTCATGTGAGACACTTTTGAGAGCGAAGGTGCTAAAATAAATTTAAAAGTATTAATTGATCATTAGCAGGCTTTGCCCAGGCTTTTCTATGAGCAAACTGGAACACACAGTTAATCAAGGAATAATAGCTACTGCCCCAATATCATTTGCCATTGTATGTATTATATTGTCCACCATCTCTAAACTCTCTGAGTCTCACCATTGTATTGTTCAGAGACAATTCTCCATGGATGTCTGTTTCCACACATCTTCAGAGCACAGGAATTGGGTGCTTTGATTCCAGATGATCTTTTCAAGAACTTTTGTATGGCAAAGAGCTTCAGAAGCTAGAAATTTGAAGCAAAGATCAAGTTCATTTGTTTGTATCTTTTATAAGATTTGGATTTTCTAAGATTAGGATTTCTCAGTTCTGACTTAAACCCACCATTTGAACATCATCTGCTTGGGCTATGCCATATTACCCCCATGGGACTTGGGACTTGGGATGTCAAGGGGAATTTGCACAAATATAAAGCTCATGCTACTTGTTATGTCATAAATAATTAGGTCCTTTGTCTTTGAACCAGGAGTCTTAAGTCTTCTGCTAGCATCCATGAATTTATAGCACGCTAACTTGTTAGTTTACAAGTAGGTCAGAATCTCAGTCCCTTCATAGTTCTTAACACACATCTACAGGGCAAAGGTAAAACAAATAAACATTATAATAGTGATATTCAATCCAGTTGCATGTTAGACAGGGCACTGAACAGAGATTTGGAAATAAACTGTAATCCCATTGGATTACAACCATTTTGAGTTACTCTGAGCAAATTATTTCACTTCTTTCTGCTACTCAGTTTTTTTCCTTTTTTTTTTTTATAAAGGAGCTTTTGCTAAAATGCAAATGTGTGCATGTGTGTATTCTTTTTTCTTCTTATTTGCCCTTTTTTAAATTATACTTTATGAGATACATGTGCAGAAAATACAGGTTTGTTACATAAGTATACACGTGCCATGGTGGTTTGCTGCACCCATCAACCTGTTATCTGCATTAGATATTTCTCTTAGTCTATAAAGTTTTTGAGAGAGGATGGTGGCCCTGTAAGGTATAACTCTAAATTCTTAGAAGTTCTTATTTTTTTCAGTGTTTTTCATAACTCTGTCCCTTACTCCTTCCACAAGTGTTGTGTGTGTGTGTGATAACTTAAAAATCAGAGAATATTCGATATGGGAAGCTCCTGAGAGATTATGTACTTTAGAGACTTCCATAATTATGTTCTGATGAATCCTAGGGTTTCTTCAGAGAAAATTTAGGGTCTCCAAAATACTTGATTAAACTTTAATTGATATATATTTTTAATTAATTTTTAAACTAATAAAACAACATGTGTACTCAGATGTTATAAGCCAAGTGGTAACACATAGAAGACCATCAATGAGTCAACGTATATATTCACTGACCTTAAAAATGCAAATGCCATAAAATTCCATTTCTAAAACAAATCTACACTGATGATATATTTATTTTGACTGTTTTTCTATGGAAAGTTTAAAACAATAAATCACTTTGAACAGCTTATTTTACAAATCAGAAACATGAAATACTAACAGGAATATTAGTATGATAAAAGAAGGTAGTTAATTCTAGTAAAGAGAAGACAGTGGAGGCAGGAAGTTAGCTGTACATGTATGGAGCTGTGATCATTTAGTTGAAGATTTTTATTCCTTTTGAGTTGAGGGTCACATTTTGTTTCTTTCGAGTTTTTGTAGTTAAATCCTGCAATGCTTTGGAGTGCAGTTAACCAGAGTGAGTTTTCTTCCTATTAGAAATTGTTATCAAAGATTTTGTTATAACTAAACAGCAAAGAAATGAATAATCCCATTAAAATTATGCAAAGGACTGAATAAACATTTATCAAAAGAAGACATACAAATGGGCAAGTATATGAAAAAAATGCTAAACATCACTAATCACCAGACAAATGCAAGTCAAAGCCACAATAAGATCATCTTACCCCAGTTAGGATGGCTATTATCAAAAAGACAAAAAATAGCAAATGCTGGTGAGGATGTGGAACTCTCATACATTGTTTGTGGGAATGTAAATAGAACAGCCATATGGTAAACAGTATGGAGTTTTCTACAAAAATATCTGAAAATAGAACTATCATGAGAGCAATTTCATGGCTGGGTACCTATCCAAATGAAAGAAAATCAGTATATCAAAAGGACTCCTGCACCTCCTGTGTTTATTGCAATACTATTCACAACAGCCAAGATATGGAATCAACCTAAGTGTTCATCAATGGATGAATAAAGAATATGTGGTATATTGGTGTATATATATATATATATATATATACCCATATACAATGAAATACAATTCAGCCTTTAAAAAATGATGAAATCCTGTTATTTGCAACAACATGGACGGAGTTGGAGGCCATTGTCAAGTGAAGTAAACCAGAAGCAGAAAGACAAATATCACACGTTCTCACTCACATGTGGAAGCTAAAAACATAGTTTCTCTCATGGAGGAACAGAATAGCATGATAGTTACCAGAGGCTTGGAATGTGGCAGTCGGGGTGGGATGAAGAGAGGGCGATTAAGGAGTTAGATAGAAGGAGTAAGTTCTAGTGTTTGGTAGCACACTAAGGTAACCATAGTTAACAACAGTATACTGTGTGTTGTATATTTCAAAATAGCCAGAAGAGGATTAGTTGCAGTGGCTCACATCTGTGATTTCTGCACTTTGGGAGGCTAAGGTAGGAGAATCACTTAAGCCCAGGAGGTCAAGGCTACAGTAAGCCTAGGTGGTGCCACTGCACTCTAGCCTGGGTGACAGAGTGAGACCCTGTCTCAAAAAACAAGCAAACAAACTACAAGGGAAGATTTGAAATGCAAAGAAATGATAAATGCTTCAAGTAATGGATATTCTAAATACCCTGTTTTGATCATTACTTCTTGTATGCATGTATCAAAATATCACCTATACCCCATAAATGTAGGGCTAAGGGCCCCACAGGGTCATGGGTTGTCCCTTATGCTGTGCTGAGGCATAGGATCCGAGAAATAAAGAGACAGGACACAGAAGTACAAGAAAAATGCAGCTAGGCTCATGGGGGCCACGCCACCTATAAGTGGAGACAGGCAAGGCCCTCAATGTCCAGATGCATCTGTATTTATTGAGTATAGGTTAGGGGGCAGTGTAGTGAGTGAAGTCATCTTTAAGGATAGTGATAGGGTCGTGAGCAATAAAACAAGGGGTCCACCCCCATTAGGTCACCTAGGCTAGGAGGTGGACAGTGCACAGCAAGGGGTCCACCCCTATTAGGTCATCGAGGCAAGGAAGTGGGCCATGTGCAGTAAGGAGTCCATCCCCATTAGGCCACCGAGGCATGGAGGTGGGCCGTGTGCAGTGAAGAGGGTGCAGTGTGCAATATCTCTATCATGGGCATGCTATTCCTAAGAAGATCTATAGAAGGATGCTTAAGTCACACAGCAGTGACAGAGCTGTCAGGGTCTACCGCCACCTGCTGGCAGCTTCCAATGAGTCCAATAGGAGGATGCTTTTGGAGCTAGCACAGTAACAAGAGCTGATAAAGTTCACAGTCACCAAGGTGCGATTATCCAGAGGGGTTTTGAGCCCTCGGATGCTCGAGGGATTGCCAGTCTAAGGGCAGCCTTCCACAAGAACTGGAGCAAGGTCCTACAACTCCTTTATCAGGAGGAGTGACTCTTGCCCCAAGCCTGCTATACAGTGGGTATCTTTATGATACTGAATGCTGCCACCTTGGCCATGGATTCTTGTCCTGGTGTAACTGTTTTTCTCTTAAATCATGCTCTGCACTGTGTCTGCTCCAGACATTCCTCCAACTATAAGCTTCTTATTCCTTAATTCATGCTCTGTACCATGTCTACTCTAAGCATTCCTCCAATTATGAACTAAGATATAGTTTTAGATAGATAGATAGATAGATAGATACACATATATATGTGGAAATAACTGAGTGGTAAGATATTCCTTAGGCACTCATTCTATGAACTAATATATGATTATATAGAGAGGATTATGTAAAGAGAAATAATTGAGTAGTAACACTATAAACTGAGATATTCTTCAAGCCCTAATTCCATAAACTAATATATGATTATATATAAAGGATTGTATAAAAGGAAATAAC
>NW_016108054.1:242578-308592 GCF_001604975.1 Cebus imitator
CTTTTATATGCATCCCTTCTTTGGAATTGCTACCTCTAATGATGAGATGATAGACCTAAACTTGGGAGAAACCAACCAGAATGAAAAAGAGATATTTATAAAAGACAGTATGGAAGAAAAACCACAGAACTTAATGGCAGGTACAAGTTCAAAAAAAATTTAAACATTGCTCTTGCATCCTGGTGATTGGGAAAATGATTATATTGGTGACAGAAACATGAAAGTAGAACAGAGTAACCAGTTTTGGAAGGAAAAATTATGAACACAATTTCAGAAAGATAGGAGTTTGAAGAGATAGCAGAATGTCTGCTATAAAATCCCCAATGAACAGATCAGAATTGAGGAGAAAGGCCTAGATAGAATTATAGATTTGGCAGTCATCTGTGTCCATAGATTGCAGGCTTCGTATATCAGAAATTATCTGTTATTCTTGAAACTGGACGTGCTGATCATGTGGCAATTTTCTGCCGCTCTTTCCAATAAAAAGTCAACATTCTGATTTCCCTATGACTCAGTAAATTGCCTCAAATTTCATACACTGTTTTTCTTGTTACTGGGTGTCAAACCCAAATTTACCTTCACTTTAAGTGTAAACGTTTTAAAACTATGTTGTGTATATGCAAACTGAATTTTTACATATTCCTTTACCTGAGAAACATGGAAGCATGGAAAAAAAAAACAATAATAAATCATTTCCCTCAATCAATGTAGGGAATCCAGGCTTACAAAGGCATATTTGAATTACCATAAAAGAAAAGGAGACCTGACAATTTCTGTTTGATTGTGGGATATATAGCATCATCAAAATGACAAGGTAAATGCTGAGGAACATTTTTCTGAATGTTGGAAGAATTGACTGGGTATTCAGCAGAAACTGAATGAAAATGTCAGGGTAACAATGGCGATTTTGCAGTTTATCACACTCTGATGACTGGTACATAGCAAGATTTGATCATGGCTTCATAAAATAAGAAATTGAACTTTCAAAGACATTGCTGATACTAGAATATACTGGAATTCTCCCTTAGTATGCATTCAAGTTTTTTTAATAGTATATTACTTGGTTAATATTTATGCCTCTTTCATCCCTTAAGTCTACATACTTTTAAATTTATTTCTTTGCACATATAAAATTATTCTAAGCTTAACTCAGGCACTAATAAATAAGTAACAAGGGCTCGGTTAGTATCAATTACATGCCTAGCACAGGGCTGGGCATTTTAAGTTTAAGACATTCTAAGAGAATAGAACGGTGGTTGCCAGGGGCCAAGAGATGGAGAAAATAAGGAGATGTTGGTGTAAAGGTGCAAACTTTCCATTATAAGATGAATAAGTTCCAGGGATCTAATGTAGAGCATGGTAATTATAGATAATAATATTATATTGTACACTTGAAATTTGCAAAGAACGTAGATCTTATTCTCACCACACACACACAAATGGTAACAATGCCTTAACTAACTTGATTGTAGTAATTATTTCACTATATATATATATATATGTACTAAAATATCATGTTGTACACATTAAATTCATACACTTTTATTTGTAAATTATACCTCAATGAGGCTAGGCTGGGAATGTGAGCCAGAACCTCTGGCATCATGCTAGTCAAGGCATTTATAAAATGTTATATAATTACTGTGTTCCTTTTGTAAAGACTCAGTTTCAATAGTTCATAAATTATTTATTCATTATTGGTGTCTCTGACAAGATAAATAAATATGAAACAGCCTTGCACTTAAGGTGGAAAAGCCTATGAAAAAATTACAAGCTACTTGGGAAGCCTTATTTGGATACTAATAAAGTAAGTTGCTCCGATTTATTCTGTAATAAGAAAGAGTGACAGAGTTGGATGATTTACAGGAGCATCTTGCTTTCCATAGTAAAAGGCACTCATTGGAACATCAGCTTGTTCAACTCCATGCCTTTACTTTTAGAACCACAGGAAACAGGGGTCAATGATGGTGAATGCATGCTTTTTCTCTTGACAGAAGTAGGAGGATTAAATGTGGTTGAATTTCTGAACAAATAAGATCCTTGCAAGAGTAATTAAAATAAGCTGCTAATTAAAAGCTTTGGCCATTTGAACTTGAGGAAGCAAATCAAAGTGGCAAACTTTCACTCCAAGTCATCTCGTTGCTCTGATGCCCAAAAGGGCAGCTTGAGACAGCATTACCTAAAAATTTCTTGAATGCCTGAAAGGAGTTGAGTTGAGTTCAGCTTAGAAGTTTAGATTGGAAAAGATGTCTGTGTTTAGACTAAATCTTGGATTTTTAGATTTAACATTTAGATAGAAAATTACTTAACTTTGATTATTCTAAAAATAAATCTATCATTCCAGTTGGTAGAATAGACATTCTTTCAGCTGCCTTATATTGAACTCTTATTAACAGCCAGACATCTGCTAACTGCATAAGCTTAGTTAAATCTCACAGTAGTATTATGAGGTTGATATTTTAGTTGTCCCACTTTTATAAAGAAGAAAAAAAAAGAATGAATAAGTTAAGTAACGCCAAGATTCATTAACTCACAAGGGTGAGCCTGGAGTTGGAACCCAATGTAATGGCTACAAAGCCATCGTCTTTACTACCATATTGTGCCAAACTTGACCAGCAGTAAACTTCAGGAATCATATATGAATGTACTGGGTAAAATAGTTTCCAATTACTAAAAGACTTCTAATCTCCATTTTTTGTACTACATATTACTATTACACTTTTTTTGTAACTTCCAACATACATAACACTCTAATAATTATACTGTAATTATTAATAAAAATTGCTAGTGTAACTCTATAATTTTCGATTTTAACATGTTAACTAAAGCATTTTTTGCTTAAATGTTTCTTCTTGGTCAATGATTTATGGCTCTTGCTAAACTCAAAGGAAAAAAATGTGTTTGATGAAGTCTTTTCATGTAAATGGTAAATCCTTTTCATTTAGAAAAAAAATCATTTTTCTTGTGTTTTTCATTAATTAGAATAGCAATGATCAATTTTAAATATGGCCTCACCTGCATATTAAAATTGATTTCCTTCTCAGGTTTAGTTCTGCAAGTTTTACTTATTTGGGAGACAAGGAAAATTATAAACTGTTTTTATTATTCCATGTTTGCAAAGTATGGGTAGTCATTTCTAAAGGTCAGATATTTGTTCCAAAATACTATTCCGTTGCTTCCACAAACACCAATAATAAAAAAGTTAGGTCTAACATTTATTATTCAATAATCTGATATGTTCCAAATACTATACTTGGAATTTTTTTTTCCAAGACGGAGTTTTGCTCTTAACTGCCCAGCTTGGAGTGCAATAGTGCAATCTCGGCTCACTGCAACCTCCACCTCCCGTGTTCAGGGGACTCTTCTGACTCAGCCTCGCAAGTAGCTGGGATTACAGGCATGCACCACCACACCCGGCTAATTTTTTGCATTTTTAGTAGAGACGGGGTTTCACCTCATTGGTCAGGCTGGTCTCAAACTCCTGACCTCAGGTGATCCACCCTCTGCGGCCTCCCAAAGTGCTGGGATTACAGGAATGAGCCACCAAGCCCAGTCGGAACTTTTTTATACTGGGAACTTTATATCCATTATCTCATTAATACAACCATCTTATAAAGCAGCTATCACGCACAATTATACTAGAACAATAGGGCTTAGGGAATTTAAATAATTCTCCCACGTCATAAATTACAAGAGACAGGCCAGGCGCGGTGACTCACGCCTGTAATCCCAGCACTTTGGGAGGCCGAGGCGGGTGGATCACGAGGTCAAGAGCTGGAGACCATCCTGGCCAACATGGTGAAACCCCATCTCTACTAAAAATACAAAAATTAGCTGGGTGTGGTGGCGCACGCCTGTAGTCCCAGCTGCTAGGGAGGCAGAGGTTGCAGTGAGCCAGTATCAGGCCACCGCACTCCAGCCTGGTGACAGAGTGAGAGTCTGTCTCAAAAAAAAAAAAAATTAGAAGAGACAAATGCTGTTCTGAAACTAGGACTACCTGCTTCCTAGTACAAATTTTTTACCCTATCATCTTGCTGCATCCAAAATACCTTTGAAAATATTAAAAATTAAACTAAGTATAAAATAAGACCTTGAGTTCATTTAATATTTGGTTTGTTCTTCATAAACATTTTAATGCACACTTTAAATTTTAGATGAATAAGAATTTGATTTGGCTGTAATTCTATAATGTGTTTCTTTATGTAATTGATATCATATTAACTCTTTGTTGGCCTTGCTGACCTTTCCTGGCACTGGTATTTATGTATATGAGCCTGCTTTTGTATTGACTATGAGTATTTCTTTCTTTCCTATTCCCCTTGCTTTTGTATTGACTATGGATAGTCCTTTCTTTCCTATTTCTCTGCACAAATCTCTTTGCTGTCATGTTGTTAGCTGATATTTATTCCATTCCTGCAAGCAGTCACACATAAAAATATGATAATAGATATTCATGTCCTTTCTTAAGCCCCAACACATACTGACTTAACCATCACGTCATTCAACAATATTTATTTCACCATGACAAGAAGGGCAACATAAATAATTAATATTGATTTCCCTGATCTTGGCTCTAATCCATACAGCTTTCTCAAGTACTGATTGATAGAAAAATACTTTACCTCTAAAGCTCTCTCACATTTAAATATTTAATTCCCATCTCATAGTTCATGAAATATTACTAGAGTACACAAAAAAAAACCTACTAAAAAAGCAGTAATTCAACTAAAAACTTGAATCAACTGAAACCAATGAAAAAGAAACCTCTAGAAACTTACATTCAGAGCACCAAATTTATATTTTTAATCTCCATGAAAGAGGCAAGGACATTACTGCTATTTAATAAAACCTTGAATGATATTTTGCTGCATTTCCCAAATGCAGTAAGAACTATTACTAGTAGTTTATTGGTATATAAAAAGCACTATCTTAATTTATAAATAGGTTACTCTCTCTCACTTCTATTCACCTCCTCCCTTTGACCTTTCAGCTCTGCAGCTTTGGGTAAATTACCTCTTTGAGCTTTCCTTGCTTCATCTATAAAAAGTAAATGTCATTCACAGGATTAAATATGAGTATACACACATAAATATTCTTTGTGTGTGTGTATGTGTGTGTGTGCATGCATATATATAACAAACAATGCCTGGCTTACATGTAGTAGGTTCTCAAAAATTGTGAGTCCCATCCTTCTTTTCCCTTTTTGTATATTTATAGCACCACCTGTGTACACGCCTAGTTAAATACTTTATTTCTTGCAAGGCTTTCACGTATGGTGGGGTTAGGGTAAGGCAAGTGTGCCAGTTGCCTTATGTACAAAATTTAAGACGGTAAGAAAAATACTCAGTAATTAAGGCCAAATAATATTTTTAAGCAATATTTTTAAAAATCAGAATTTATCCCAAAATTTCTGATGAACAACACCTCAAAATATTAAATAAAGGCAAGGTCAGCATGACTGGCATTTCCTTCGCCTCAGACTCCAGCGTGGCTTAGCCCAGATCTGCTTTCACCAGCATTATCTACGCATGTCCCATAACCCTGGCCCACACAGAGAAACAGCATCCAAGACATCTGCATCCTTAGTCCTAGGCCTCCTGCTTAAGGCGGCTCACAGCCTCATTCCTTATTCTTGGTTCGAGGTTGAAAGGTTTAAATCTTGAATTTGGAGACAGGAATGAAGGCAGAACTCAAGCTGAGAATTTGAGAGTGAGTAAGAATGGGAGAGTCCAGAACATCACAAAGATCTAGCAATGAGGGAGCTTCATTCTGAGCTTACCATGTTTGAAAGGCTATAGATGAGCACTGTCTGTTCCCTCACTCTGCAAAAGCTTCTTCATCCAAGAATGATTTTTGATGATGACGTTGAATAAATATCCATGTTCCTCTAATAGTTTTAGGAGGCACAAAATGAACTTCTGGTTTCTCTTAGGCTTATAAACATAATGGAGTATTATTCCACAGTTACTTTTCCTCCTATCAGCCTTGAAAAAAATACCCTGTTAGTTATCTAAGTCCTCATCATGTATAGGTGTAGAGTCAGTGTTAACAGTACTTTTTGAGAAATAAAAATAATTTGATTACCTCCTGTTTCTATAATATTTTCCAATATGTCATGTTGTTTCATCCCCAAATATTTAAATACACTTCTACTAAAACCAAATCATAGACTAAGTCGGAGTGCTTGGTGTTACTTGGTTTTGATTGGTTCTCTCCTGAGACAGGGTGCTTTTTTCTCTTTGATTTACTCAGGAGAAAGTATTGTCACCACTGGACAACCCAGTGAACAGAATAACCAGGTTACTGAGAAGAATGAGTGAGTGATGGTGTTTCTATCCCTCCATTACCAAATTGTGCACAAAATATATCTGCAGCTGGTGCTGCCATGTATGCAGCATTTCAGGTGGGCTATGGACTGCCAGGAAAAGAGTATACAAACCTACAGAAAGTCCCTGATTTATTTAACAAGTATGCTGAAGTTAATGGAAACAGGGGCTCTTCATGGCAGGAAAAGATAGACCATATATGGTTTCCCCTTTGCCCCTGGGTTGCCAGAGGGGCACATAGCTGCCAGAAACTCGCTTCATCTGGGAAGACCATGCTAATGTTGAAAATGTAGCCAAGTTCTTGCTATGCCACAGTCGTTTAAAATGTGGGGCATATAATAACCATATAATATTCCAGGAGAATTTAGGCTAAAAATCTGCATGCTTATAGTACAGAAGCACTTACAAACTTCAGACTCTACAGGTTCTTCTACAAAATCTGCACACAGGAAGCCCACATCCTCCTCTGGAAGAGAAAGCAGTATCAGGTTTCCTTCTACAGTATATCTGCCTTTAGAATTCTTGTGTCTATAAAAAACTCTTTTCTAGCAGAACACTCCTTGATACAGATTTAGTATGCCTTTACCTAGGCGCTTTCCATATATAGTGTGATCTTAAGATAATAGTAACTTCTCTGAAATTTATTGTCTTTCCTATGGGCAAAGTTAAGTATTTGTTGAGATTTTAGAGCCAATTGATGTGTTTTATAGTCAGGCCTACCTGACTATTAAAGACCGTGTGCTTCGTTACCATACAGGGTTCTACAGATTGCATACATTAGAATCATTTGGAGTACTTATCAGCACCTCATTGCATCTGGTACTGAATCTTTGTCTTGGGGTACGGGGCCCAGAAACAGTTGTACAAGCTCCTAATTGACTCATACATGCTGAAGTTTGGAAATCATTGCTTTAATATTATACTACATCCTGGTTGCACTGATTCCTTCACAATTTGAAGTTCTGGTTGTCTTAAGAAGAGAAGCTTATAAGATAACAGATTGCCAGCACTCCTGTGACCATTACTCTTTGCTTCCCTCAAAAAAGCCACATTGTTGATTAGCATGAGTCCTTTAGTCACTATCCCACCCTGAGCTCAGCTTACCAACATCTGAATGAACTGGCAGTCAAAGCCATGCAGTGTCAAGGAAATAAGCTTCCTAAGAGTTGCTCATGAAAAATGGAGGCCATGTTTGCCCCCTAGCTTTCCATCTTGAGTTTTGTTAAAACAAAAACTATTTTTATCTGTGGAAACAAGCATGTGTGCCATCTGTTTTCTTTGAGATATTGAAGTTCTGTATTGTTTTTAATTCAGTCACAAATATTTATCTTGCCCTTCCATATGATGTTTATTCATCTTCGTCTCCTTTACCCTACCAGATTTATCTGATTAAATTCAGTCTATACATTGGTACATCGATATTGTCTTTGTGTTAAATTTTTTCCTAATTAAACCTAAGGAATTTTATATTTTAATGTATTGTGACACTCTATGGATTCCTTCTTTCTTCAAAATTATACTCCTTTGGAAATATACAAATAAAGCATACTTGTACCTCTGCTATTACTTAAATTTATTTTATAGGCACATTATATATATATATATATATATATAATATTAGACATGCTGAAATGTATGGTTTAACTAAAATAAGCTACTTATTTTGTTTTCTTCCATTTATATTATTGTGTTTATACAGGTTAACATACTTGAAAAACATGAGAAATATATTATAATTAAATTATTTTGCATTCCATAGTCCAAATAAGTAAAACTAATGTTGTTCTAGCATTGACAATGAGAAAAAGAGGGGTCATTGAATAATTGGGAAAAAGGTTAAAAATATCTTGATTAGTAATGATTATTTAGACATGAAAGACAAGATAATATCTACTAAAAATATAGATAAACTTATATTCAGACATATTCCACTTGTCATAATTAATTTAAGCCTTGGGTATCATATTTATTGCTTCTAATGCTCTCATAATTTTTTGTGTCTTATTGAGCCCATATTTTCTAAGAAACATCATAGGGCCATATGAACACATTGCCTTCAGATGCATAATTCATTAGGTTAAACAGTGTATGTCATTGGCTTGGGTTTCTTTCTTCAGGGTGCTGCTGAAGTACATCAGAACCCAGTTTAACTGGCAAGAATTTGAGATGCAGAATTAGCACATTGTTTCTTGGGGAATGCCCTTGAATGTGCTTGAGTAGCTGGTTGTGTAAGGCATGAGCAAAACTGCTAAGAGTCAGAGAATAAATGGATTCCAGGCATCATGCGGTAATTGTGTGTGCCTGTGCCTAGTTTGGTATCTCAGGAAAGCTCCTCAGGAAATGTCAGATCATCGTTGAATGATTAACGCACAGACAGAGCAGACCAGAGTTATACCTGGGGACTCACAGCTCACTATATTACAGCACACCTGTGCAGAATTCCAAAGCAAGGCATCCCTGTGGTGCCAGGTAAGCCTCTCACCTTCAGGGCCAATGCTCTGAAGTTACACCTAAGAAATTATTGAGAAGTTAAGCTGCAACTTTGCTACAACTTGAAAACTTAACATTTTTAGCCTTTGTGGGGCTGGAGCTTAATATATTTGTGTCCTGGAAGAGACAAAATACAGAAATAAATACAGGGCTGGCTTGTATAAGTATACTAAAAATTTGGCCAGAAAAAGATATAAAGAAAAACAAATCAACCTCCATTGGACCAATCATGAGAGCTCAGCAATATGACTTTTTATTAATCTCACATGCCAAGAAACTGTCCCTTACTAAAATAGATGGGATAGAATATTTCCATTTGGCAAAATGCTTGCAGGTGAAGCAAAATTTAATCAATCAAATGCAAATATTAGTAAAATGAGGAGAAATAAACTCTAGGCAATTCACAATTTCATAAGAACTTTCGTTTGTCTTTTGAGCAAAGAATAAAATGGCTATCATTGCTTTTAATCACTGGAGAACCAGAATTCCTTTTAGACTTTTATTGCTTCTTGTTGAATATGCTTGTGTCTGAGTCCTCCAGTGTTCTGAATCAGAGAATGGTTTATTTATGGGATTTGTGTCTGCTGCAGAATGCTTGGAGGAATATCACTTCTGTTTACAGAAAATTGAAATAGGTGTAGGGAGATACTCCTGTGTCTCAAGTACGCTTTATGGTAGGAGGTCAAGCCCAAGTCTTTGGACAAGTGAGAAGCAGACATAATAACAAAACTTCAAACCCTAGGTAACTTCATGTAACCTTATGGGTCTATGATTCTGAGAAAATTTTACACTTAAAAAAAAATGGGTGATTAGGTATAAAGAGCAATATGCAGTTTTCTTTGATGATACTCCAAAAATGGATTCTTAAGAACAGATCTTGTTAAGATATTTTCATGTTGCTAGGAGCAATTGTTACCATAGGAACAATGGTACTAGTGAGCATCATTTATATACCCATAACATGCAACCCAGAAAGTAATTTAATTAAAATACTTTTAAAATTACATACTGTTGTCTTTTGCAGAATTTTCATGTATATGGTACAACTTATTAGGCCGTCTTTTAGGCAAGCACATGTAAATTTGCTCACTGGTAACTTTTACTGGTTTATATCCTCACTCATTTTGTTACATTGAAGTTTAGCCTTTCTTTGGCATAGAATAAAAAAGATTTAACATTCTGAGCTTGATTGTCATTTTTGTAGGGAACTTTGAGTCATAGCAGTGATGGGTGCTCAGCCATGATGGGGCTGCCATAATCAAATAAGAAAATCAAAGAAAACATTGACACTGCTGCAGATTTAAATTGTGCTTCACCCACAACCCAGTTATCTTATCTTGAGTATTATTTTGAAAACATAAAATCAGAACAAGTAGTTATCCTCAAATTCTTTAAAACACTCCTTTTTTTAAGTTTTTCATTAGAAATCACATTCTCTGATCAAACTGAAAAGAATTCAGTGCAAGAAATGTTGGGATATGCTCCTCTATTTTGCCCCTTAAAAGAATAGTTAATTAGACTATATTACACAGATATAGATTACGGGCTTGTGGTTTGCTGTTCAACGAATATGCTAGCTCAGGTTACAGATCTCTCTAAAGTCAAAAGATAGAAGTCTGAATTTGGGTTGTTTATTGTTAAAATATTGCCAGAAAACAAATTGGGAGATGCTGTCCTTGGCTATGGATGTGGATTTGTGCCATGATTGTGGATTTCCTGAAATACTCTAAGTAGAGAATCTTAGGTACTGGGGAAGATAAAGCACACCACACTTCACTGCAACAGGTTTCTGCTAATGGCACATCCATCCTCACCTCCTTGACCAATCATTTCCTCCAAAATTAGCAGATTCAGTGTATAATACACCAAATTACTTTTCAGTTTCTATCAATGAAGTGTGCTATCTATTATTACAACTGTGTAATACACTGACAGGGCACCAAAATTATTACTCCTGAATCCCAAAAGTGGACAGGAAAAGCAGAATCAGTAATACCTGTTAACAAGGATTGTGCATTCAGCAATGTATATAAAATACTGGGTTCTTTAAAATATGATAGAGAACAGAGATGTCAGTCCCTGGGCTCAAATCCCTTCCCTGACATTTTTCAGTGAGAAGCTTCCTTTTTTTCCCCACTGCCCAGAAAAGCATGTCTTACCAGTTTCCTCCGCCCACATTGGGATAAAGAAAAGAAGCTTCTGATTTTCTGTGTGAGGACCCTTTCCAAGAGCACTCAGACCCCAGGCATCCATGGCC
Organism: Cebus imitator; assembly: GCF_001604975.1. Lineage (NCBI taxonomy): Eukaryota > Metazoa > Chordata > Mammalia > Primates > Cebidae > Cebus > Cebus imitator. The sequence continues at coordinate 253,652 of NW_016108054.1, forward strand.
CAGGATGCACAATTTCCACTTGCAAACGACTAGGCTAGATAGCACCAGGAAGTAGGTGGCTCTTGCAACAAGACCCTTCATCTGGGTCAGTCATTGCAACTATTGGCCCAGCACTAGGAAGACTAGGATACCTCTCAAACCTCTTCACATGCTGGCTCATTTCGTTTAAGAGACTTATTTCCCAAGAAATTTGTGTGGGATAAGCTTCTAATCAGCTTTCACTTTAAATCACCAATAATTCTGTTTTACCTTTCCAGGGGAGAAATACTCTTGAATCCATCTACAAAATCAAAATCAAAGCACTGTTTCATCCTATTTAGCTGTAGCCTGAAGGCACTTTCTAAATTCAACACATTCAGAGGTTGGTACCCTCAGTAATGAAGAGTTTCAGAGTCTGACCTTGCCCTGGACTATTTTTTTTTTCCCCCACAAACATAGAAAGAGCAAGAACCTTGGTATTAGCAACGTTCTAAACTTCAGTTTATCTGTATGGAAAATAAAGAGCATCACTTTACTCCGAAATATTTTAATATTAATGAGTATCAAGCTAGATAATGCATATAAAGGTATACAGCACAGCATCAAAAATATAACTCTTGTTCATTTCTACTCTTTCCCCAAATGCTTTAGATGATAACAAACCCACTTAATATTCTGAAATGCATACTATATATGCCTATTAATATATTATCTAATTTTATAAATCTCTATAGCTTTGACTCATCTTGATTAAAAATACATTTTTCTAATTTTATTTAGAATGTTAACATTTTTTCAAAAAATATGAATTAATGAAATTTGTCATTTTCATATATGTGAATTTTAAGGATCATGATCTTTATAACTCATCAGAAACATTTAAATTAATGTTTATTTTTATCGATTTTTTCCATGATTTTAATACTTTTTATCTAATTCTTTTTATGCAATAATTAGTAATAGCAAGCATGTATATAGTATGTGTGCTTACGATGTCCAAAACATCATAACCATTTTTAATGATTTTTACATATTAAAAATTACTCCTCATGACAAAAATCCAATGAAATTGATATCATTATCAATAGCCTTGTTTTGCAAATGTATAAATTGTGGCACAAATGTTTTATATGACTTCCCCAACATAACACAGCTAATTTTTCAAACCCAAATAGTCGGACCTCAGAACCCAAGCTTCAGATATAGTATTTTAAATCCTGTGGAGAAGAGGGAAAAGGAAATTGCCTAAAAGCAAAAAGCTAGAAGCACAATAACAAAACAAAAACCACTTCAGACTTCAAGGAGTTTTAATCATGAGAATGTACAACCTGTGTCCTAATCATCTTTTCAGCCCTAAAGATATTCCCACAGACAGGCATCACATTCACACACCCTTAGCCAGCTCGCTACTCCGTCCTCACACTTCACAGTACAATGAAAGTTACAAGAGAATGTAAGGTAATATTGTTGTAGAAAACAGTCCATTGGAAGGACTGGGACTAACATAGATTGTCAGCTATATGTCAGGATATTTCCCTGTACTGTCTCATGTAATCTTCATCACTTTAGAGAAAACTGTGGCCTAATAAAGCTCATTACCTTTCTGAAGACCACATAGATGATTATGAAAGTTCTGGAATTCATACCTCATTCTGACTTCAAAGCCCATAACACCACCACACCACAGTACAGAAGCCCTAACCCAAACATCCAGTTTGAGAAGGCAATGCTTTTAGTAGTGTCAAATGCTTATCTTCTCCAGACATTCACCTGAGAAGCCAGGAAACATTAATAATAATAAGAAGAAGAGTGTCTGTACTTCAACAATTCTAGAAAATAATAAACTTTAAAACATGACCTTACAAAGTGGCATGGTAGAAGAATGAGCAGAGGCTGTTGAAGTTCATCAAAGGATGTTGCCTGAAAGTTTTTAGATCTGACCTGAATTTTTAAAAAATTATGTAAAATGTCTACAAGGTAAAGGAGATAAAAGGCTAAACACCATATATCTACTTTTAAAAATCAATAAATCTTCCATATGTGCTCGTTGTTCATAAACTCGCTGTTCATAAACTCGCTGTTCATAAACTTCACAATCATTACCAAAAATTAAGCTACCTACTCTTCATATTTGCTCCCTTCCTCTACCTCTTAGCTAAAATAATATTTATTCTCAGCTATCATTGTCTTTATTTTCTAAGTACATGAAAAGGAAAGACAGGCCTTTAGAAAGTATATTCTTAGTGTTCCCCTAATCACAGGCTTTCTTGAAAATTAAAAGACAAAGGAGCTAAGGTATGTTTAAGGTGTACAGCCTGGGTTTTTTTTCTAGGCTTACACTGATTTTTAAAATATTTTTGTGAATTTTGAAACTTGGGGAAAGAGTGTTACAATGCTCATCATAATAATTATAACTTAGACAATCTTAAGTAGGCTTTGTGAGATTAAACCATATTAACAGACCTTAAACTCAAAAGTTTGATAACTAATAACAACGTTTCTTACATTATTCAGTTCCAAACACAAGTAGCTTATAATTAACTTGAACAGTCCCGTCACAATGATTAAAAATATGTCAACTGATACAAAGGAACAGTTACACCTAATGAGTTCACGGTAGTCTGAGATTATCTACAGGGAGAAATATCAATCCTGAATGTTTTAATGTTTTAATATTTGTAAGTCAGGATGAGGGTCAAATTTAAAACTTTTCAAGGATGTATAAGGGAATTTGTATTTGGTGAAATAGCAATGAATTTCAGCACTAACATATAATTGGTTTGAAATAGGAACTTTTGATGCCACATCTGGAGAATAGAATAATATAATCCACAACAGGTAGTAATTACTGAAGGTAATTGTAACGCAGCTTGAGTTGTAAACATTAATGAAAAAAAGATTTCTAAGCAAATGAAATCTCAAGCATCCAAAAGACAAAAAGTTTGTGATAAATGGTTCATTTAGGCATGCAGTGCTGTGTGGGCAAAATTGGATTGCAATCATAGCCATTTCAAAAAATGAAAACATTAGGAGAAAAGAAAATTGGACAGAAATGGCAGGGAAATTACAGCCTTTGATCCATTCTGAAGAACCTTTTTTTTCTGAAGCATCATCATGAGTGGGCAGCAAACTCCTTCCAATCTTCTGTTAAAACTTTTTTGAAACCTTGGAGACTATGAGGTGAAAATGATCAATTTAGGACAGACCATGGAAATATTTTCAGTGATAATATTTCTTTCCATAAAATTGTACAAAACTAATTCCAATGTTAAATTGCTATCTGATCTTGAAATTGACACTTTTAATTTCAGAAGAAGGTCTTTCCTGAATCATTTTGACCTGTCCAATTAAAGATCAGTTATTAGACACATGCTTCATGGCAACTTATATGGCACAATTTCACAAATATTGTAATGCTTTTATTGATATATCATTGAGAATGTTATGTGTCCAAGAATCATACTCTGAATAATCACACCTTGAAACTTAAGTGGGCGCTATGCTATGGAAACAGATCTTTGGCTATTGTAAATAATGCACTATAGTTTCCAAAGGCAAGTGGTGCTATATCTGTATGTGCAGAAACTTAAATTAATCCCTACAGCTTTGAAACAATGATGATCATAGACTTGTTCAATCATTATTAAAATGTCTGTAATTTGATTGTAAACCATTAATATTTGAAATTACCCATTGGGTTTCTTTATTAAATACTGGTAGTCATTTCATGAGGTTTTTTGACCTATATTGTTAAATCTAGGTTTTTAAATTACCTTCCAATGTCATTTAAATTAGTTCTTGCATATAAGGTTATTTTAAGTTATTATCTTTGGAAGAATGTTACATCCTAAAGTTAAAAAGAAGAATTACTGGCAAATAAGTATAAGAACATTACTTCACATTTGAGTAAATAGTAGCTTTATTCTTCTGAAAGGGCTGTTTAAATCAGATTTACAATGCCTGAAGCAAAATCTAGATTTATTTTCTTACTTTATTTGACTTGACTACATTCTGTTTTCATTAACATTTTCTATTTGACCTTTTGAATTATAGACCCCTTCTAACCTAAAAAGATGTTATTATGAAAGAAGAATGTGTTTGTGTTATATCTTTAAAAGTGAATACTGGTTTTGTTGCTATTTGAAAATATTACTTAAAATATAGGGATGTGAAATTTTAAATGATATGACTGAGATATGTTTTTTCTGTCAAGATTTGTAATTCAACTGTGGGTGAAGTAGTTTCTTTCTAGGATTTATTAATCTTCAAATTCTATAACTAAAATGAATTCTATAACAAAATTCTATAACTTGTATGACACTTTTAAAGTTCTAATGGTAATTTTTCTAAATGATCCCTAACAACGTTTAGTAAATATTCCCTAAATAGCAGTTTTCTTAGGTCATTGTAACATACAACACATTTTTTTAATCTGAAAGAGATGAAAATCCTTGTCCTTACCCTTGAAGAATCCATACTTAATGGAAAAGATAGATAGTGATAAATTTAAAACTAGTGCAATGAGTGCTGTAAGGGAGGTGCTTAAACATCACTGCCTCAGGGACCGCTAGTCTAGATTTTATCCCCTGTGATAGACTGCCTTAGCACACTGAACTTCCCCTGCTACAATGCTCCACATTCTACATGGCAATTACGTTTTTCAAATCTGTATTCATAATAGACCATAAACTCTACACAGGCCCCACACCTTCTTTCTTGCTCACTGTAGTATCTTCAATACCAAGTATCGTTTCTGACACATAGTAGCTGCTTTGTACATACTCACTGAGGAAATAAATGAATGAGGGTAAATGAATGAAAGGTGTGAAATGGTGTTTTGTTATTTAACCCAGATTAGGCTAGTTTTAAATTTTTTATTTTTAATTGACAAATAATAATTGTACATATTGATGGAGTCCAGTGGGATGATTTGATATTTGTATACAACATGGTATAATTAAATCAAGTGATTAGCATATCCATCAGTTCATATTCTTATGTTTTCATGGTGAGTGCATTTGAAATCTACTCTTTCAACGATTTGGAACCATACATTATTACTAACTATAGTCTCTAACAGATGAATGGCCAAAGAAAATGTGGTATAGATACACAATAGGATACTAGTCAGCCATTAAAAAGGAAATTCTGTCATTTGCAACAACATGGATGAACCTAGAAGACTTTATTCTAAGTAAAATAAGCAGGCACAGAGAGATAAATTGTGTGGTCTCACTTATATGTGGACTCTTAAAAAGTCAAACTTGTAAGTAGAGAGTAAAATGGTGGTTACCAAAAGCTGTATTGAAGTGGAGGGGTAGTGATACTTTGGTCAAAAGGTACAAAGTTTCAGTTAGACAGGAGGAATAAGTTTTTGGGATCTAGTGAATAACATGGAGACAGACCATACTTAATAATAATGTGTTGTAGATTTCAGATCAGACCATTTTTAAATGAGCATTGAACTGTCATCAAAGAAAGTACAAGTGAACATGATGAGGGGGCACAAAAGCCAAGAAGATAGTCATGCCAAAGTAAAGAGGTGACAAAGAGCACAGAGTAAGCAAATTTAACTGCAAGGAATACGGAATGACTGGTCATTCATAGAAGTTGTGAAACAATGGTATTGCAGAATAATTGTTTAAGATATTACATTGTATTTTGATATTACTCTTCTCCATTTCAAACAAGTAACACATTCCTTGTATAAGGGCATTTTCCTTTCAGAGAAGAAAGGAGAAATAGCCAGGAGTCAGTAGCAGTTCTTGTTTTTTATGAGAGTTTAAATGCATTGAAGAGATATGTTAATTGTCCAGAAAAAGAAGCATAAAGGGGAGCATGATTTTGAGGGCAAGGAGAGAATAAGAAGAGCAACTTCTCAAGCTAGGAAAGGGGAACTAGTTTGTCAGCACCTTAAGACAATAGTAAAGACTATGCCACAGACCCAGAGGCTGCTGGCTTCTCCTGAGAGTCCTGTGTCCCAATGACAGAATGAAGAAAGGGAGGATGGGGTGAGAAACCCACTGAAGAAACCATGGTGGCTAAGAAATTTGGCATCTCAGAGGTGATAAGGGTTGGCAGATGAATTATGACCAGAGGAACTTCCATTTCTGTTTGGCATTCAGTAAATTCCAGAGACTTCAGAACGACCTGGAGATTATAAAATTCCATATGTACTAAGATTGACATTCCCACCTGGCAGGAAGAATGGAAACTTGGAGTCAGTTTTAGGATAATTTATGAACATAAATAAATGTAGTATTTTTGTCATTTGAATTTGAAACTTTAGATTCATACACGCTACCTAACTCAGAGAGGATTGAGGCACATCATTGAAGGACATCACATATTGAGCTAATACATTTGAAATTGATTCTGCAGAGAGCTGGCCATTAATGGTTTTTAATCAGGAGAATAATAGCAAACATCACCCTAATGGCCACAAAAGGATGGACTGGACAGCAATAAGACTAGTGGGAAGTTGACCAGGTACAGGCAAGAATTCAGTCGAGTTGACAAATTGGACCTAAGATCATGAAAGGAGCTGATGGTTTGAGAGATATTTAGGCTATAGAATCATCTTTATTAGATTTCTGCAGTGAAGTAAAAACAAACCTCAGACAGCTCCCAGGTTCCTGGTTTACAGCAGGGCAGTATAGGAGAGATGTAATATTATCATTTGTTCCAAAAACTGTGAGGGATGTGCTGATGAGAGAAGGAAAGAAATGATACGGAGCTCAGGAGAGAAAAATTGGGAGCCCATCAGCAAAGTTGAATGTAGAAGCACATAAAAGAGACATGGTCCAGAAACGTATATATAGTAAAAGGGCTCAGAAAAGAACTGTGTGTATTCAGGAAGTTTCAAAGAAGACTGATGAAGGGTGAGCACAAAGCTAGGAGAGCAGTAGAGGACGATGTCACAGGAGAAACGAGAGGAGAAATTTTCTGAAAGGAGAGAGAAGTCAGCTGTGCCAGATACTACTCAAGGGTGAGAAACTAACACAAACCTAGAAAATTTGAGTGATAAGACCTTAGATGACCTATAAGAAAAGAATGTGAGGATGTGGAAACTGAACTTCAGTGGGTCAGAAAGGCAGTCTGAGTGATGATATGGGTATGTTACAAAATTTGATGAGGAGGAGAGAGGGGGAGATGCAGGACCCCGAACGGATTTTAGGACATAGGAAGTTGGCAACACAAAGCAAGGGTGGGATACAAACAGACACACCTCTTCTATTGGCATGGAAGGGGATTTAAATCCTTATGAATTCAGAATCATTTTGTACTTTGTACAGGACAGTTAGAAGTGGAAAAAAAGTGCCAACTATCAAGGAGATTATTGTTTGCCTCTATTTTCTGAAAGGAAATATATGAGAGAGGAATTATCTGTTATATAAGGAATATTATGTGAGGAATTATTTATTCCTAATATAATCTCATATTATCTAAATATTTATCCATAATATCTATTCTATGAGAAATTGTATGTAGGTATCTCTATTAAATGAGAGAGGAATTACAGGCTGAGAGTGAGGACATAGCTTGGAAGATTAAGGGTTTAGAAGTAAGCATAGTAAGTATTTGAAGAATAGAGTGGAAAGGGAAGCTTGACTAGGAACAGGTGAAAGGGGGATTATAGAAATTTTTGCCAGGTGCAAAGCTGACCTTTTGGGTCCAAACTATGGAAATTAATTTACTGATGATCCTTCATAAAAGCAAGAAAAATGTAAAAAAAATAATAATAAAAGAAAGAGACGTTAAGCCCCAGAAGAAACCTTAGGTTTTACCCAGCATTATTACCCTTCTCATTTATATATAAGAAAATTCAAGACCTTACAGGTAAACTACAATAATCATGAGAATAAGCTATAAACACCTGTTTCCCAAGTTGTCATCAATGACCCAAAAACAACCCAAAAAAAGACATTAAACTCAAAAGGAAGCCTCACTGAGAGAGGTTAAGGGAGGTGGGGCTGAGTTCTAGCCCAAGACCTAGGTATTTGCAAAATTATTTAATTTCATAGATTTCTCAGCTTTCGTCATCTGCAAAATCAAAACTTTAAACTTAATAGCACTTATGATCCCTATAATCAATAGGTGCCAATCAAATCAAATTCACCTGGTTTCAAATTTAACAATAAACCCATGCCTCTAGCTAACTTTCTGGAAAATTATATGTGGGAAGAAGATCCATTGAACATGTTAGAAAACTCTGTTCTGTTTCACTATCTAAAAGAAAAATTGATTTACAATTTTAATGGTTTATTGGCTACCCTAATGCATCCTATGTTATAGAATGCTGTGATTAAAAACAGAGTTGATGAACAATAGAGACACATTAATTATGACTGGAAAACATAAACATAAGCACAGAAGATATAATGTATTTTATATATAAATTATTCCGCCTTATGATAATCAAACTATGTAGCAGTGGTAATCCTTCTTTCACTATAATGGTTATTTTCAAATGCTTTTACTTCACTGAGTGGACTTCATAGATGATAATCTCTAGTATGAAAAATCATTCAATTATCATCACTATTTCTTCAGAAAATTTGGGAGTTCATAGGTCTTTACCTAAAATGAGTCATTATGATGATTCTATTTTTCTTTCTATGGTTTGTCTGACCATATATTCAATTAGACATTTGAGGTTCAGAAATAAAGTCAAATTGAATGTTTATCAGTTGGATATAAAACATGTACCACATGGAAATCACTGTTGCTAATAATATTGCCTCTATTTTACAGTCAAAGAAATTGACATTCAGAAAGATTAAAGAACTTATAAAAAACAAGCATATTTTAGTTGGCAAATCTGAGAATCAAGACCCTGACTTTATAAACTTCAAGTCCATTGATGTCTACTCCATATCTTAGACTTTAGCTACCTTCTGCCAATCATTAGTGTGAAGTTAGGCTGAGATCCACCAGCTCATGTTAATACTAACCTGATTCTTGGTTAAATTTCTGTGACGTATAACAGAGTTAAAATATTCAACGGTATGTTAAAGAGCCAATGAAGAGCTAAAATTTGAGAAATGTAAGAGAGATGAAAATAAAGCAAGAAATTATAAAGAGACATAAGAAAAATCATTTTATTGAAGAACTAATCAAACATTAGAATGGGCTGCCAAGAGGGATTATAGAAGCTCTGTCTCTGAATATCAGAAGGGAAGCTGTTCATCCTTATTAATTAAAAATTCAGATGTCAGAAGGCAGGGACTCCCTAGGATCCCACTGTTAATATAGAAATCCATACTCAGCTGTAATCATTGTCTCTGAGGCATTAACAATCCAAACATGCTTGAATTTCTCTGCTGACATTATATTCTTTTAAAATAGAGTAAGACTTTCTTCTCATCTAGGCAACAAATCAGCTGTACATATTTTGTTTAAAATCTGTGAGTAATTTAGTAGTGTCCTAGATTCACAGAGTGATGTCCCTAAATAACACAAAATATTTTTAATGTACTTTATATATCATGAAAGCCTATTACAGTTATGTTTCCATTAATGCACTCTGTATCAATTAGAAATATCTAGCTTCACTTTTAAAATGTTCATTAGAATGGAACAAACTTCTCTGACAGACTTTTAGTGATGACTTCATTTCAGAAGGAAAAAAGCCAAAGGGAATTCTTCTGTTGCCTTCCGTCCCCTCCTGTGTATTTCCTTTTCACAGAGTAGAACTTGAGTACTTTCAACCAACCAACGTGAGGTAGGAATTTGTTAACAATTACATAACCTCAGTGGATAACTTGATTGTCTAATCAGCCATTGTTACAGTGTGGAACTGATTACTACATCATGTACTCAGTCTAGCCAATCTTCCTGGAGGAAAAACATATTAAAATCTACTTGGGTCTAACATCTGGTCATTTTATACCTATCAAGTACTAGATACCAAGTGTGTTACATATACAACCTCATGTTAAGAACAACCTTGGACAAAATGAGTACTATTATTATTCATTTTATAAATGACAAAACCAAGACTCTATAGGGTTTCACGAATGAACTAGCAGAATTGTGAAGCTAATCCAGAGAAGTTTATCTGACATAGAAAGCCCACCATCAGTGCATGAGGCCATATGACCTCATTATAATTAGAGCAGCTCACTGGTGTTCCCTGTATACACAGATGGGTTGCATGGGTAAATTATCTGTGTATATGTGTGTCCCTCTGAGGTTGCTTGCCTTCAGTGGCTATGCTTAGCCCCAAACTGCCTGAAAAGTGCAGGCTGTTCAGTTCATTTTTAATTCAATTATTTAATCAAAAAAATCATCAAAATTTAACACAACTTAAAAGCTCTGATTAGATGTGCTCAGTGACTTCACTCAGAGAAGGGTCCTGCTTAGTGAGCATTACTGTCAATTGCCACAAGCAAACACTTCCAGGTCAACGTTACTCTCACCAACCCAGGCAGGAAGTGTCCAAAGCTTCACTTCAAGGGTTGTCTTAGGCAAGAGAGAGACAGGCTGATGGGGAGAAAGAGAAAGAAGGAGGAGGGAAAGGTGGTGTCAGAGTGAGGTACAGAGAAGAGAAAATTGAAAGGTTCAAGTAAACTGCCTAGACTGATCCTGGGTCTGGGTCATCCAGCCCTGCTCCTGCCACCTGTGCACCTGCTGCAGTTAGTACCCTGTCCTTTCCACTGTCAGGCAAGCTTGTTCCACAAGACAAAGTGAATTGCTTGCCGTTTATTGCAAGGGAACTTTTTCGCAGTGACCTTTAAAAGCACCGTATCCTATAGGCATGACTGTCATTCACCGTTTCCATTGATGCAGCTGGCTGGAAGTATGACACCAGGTTATGCACCTTGGGCAATTAAAAATTGCAAAAGACAGACTGACACAAGGTGAAAAAACTAAAATAGCTACTTCAGAATCAACCTCCATCCTGCCGCTATTTTAAAACCTCCTTTTTGAAATAGAAAGTGACAAAAAGTCTCCCACTTTAAATGAAACCTATAAACATGTTTAACTCTCTCTGTACAAAGAATCTGACAAAAATAATTTACCCATTTGACCTTATATGATAAATCTGTGCTTCTATTCCATGTTGGTTTGATGGCGCTGTTCATCTAATAAATACTCATGAAGTATTGGACAAATGTCGGGAACTAGATTGGGTATTTAAAATGTAAAGAAAAAAAAACAAGATATTGTTTCTCTCAGGGAAAGACTGGCTTTTTAATCGGGAAGGCAAACAATTAGAGGACTTTATACTAAAAGCTTTAACCTTACTATGCACTGAAATTCTTCTAAGTGATTTAAGTATATTAACTCAATAATTCTCCCAACAACTTTTTACATGGTTGCTGTTATTATCCCCATTTTACTAACAGAGAAAATAAGGCACAGAGAGGTTGTGACTTAGTAATTAATTTACTAATACCTGCTGAAACTAGGACTCAAACTCAGGCAGCTGACTCCAGAGACCACATTTGTATCCACCAAGCTATAAAGCTGTGGTCCCCAATCTTTTTAGCATCAGAGACCAGTTTCATTGACGACAGTTTTTCCACAGACCAGTGGGGAATGGAATGGATGGGTTGGGGATGACTCAAGCACATTACATTTATCATGCATTTTATTTCTATTATTGTTACATTGTAATATATAATGTAGTAATTATACAACTCACCATCAGGTAGAATCAGTGGGATCCCTGAGCTTATTTTGCTGCAACTAGATGGTCCCATGTGGGGGTTATGGGAGACAGTGACAGATCATCAGGCATTAGGTTCTCATAGGGAGCATGCAACCCAGATTCCTCACATGCACAGTTCACAGTAGGATTGGCCGTCCTATGAGTATCTAATGTCACTGCTGATCTGAGAAGAGGTGAAGCTCAGGCAGTAATGTGAGCGATGAAGAGGGGCTGTAGATACAGATGAAGCTTTGCTGCTCACCTGCCACTCACCTCCTCCTGTATGGCCCTTTTCCTGACAGGCCGCACACTAGTAGTGGTCCATGGCCTGCAGTCTGGGGACCCCTGCCATAATCATCTAAAATTAGAGAGTGACTCTTTCAAGGGAACCAGGAAATACTTTTGAGCAATGATGTTAGATGATAAAAGGCCAGGCATGGTGGCTGATACCTGTAATCCAAGCACTTTGGGAGGCTGAGTCGGGTGGATTGATTGAGCTCAGGAGTTCAAGACCACCCTGGGCAACATGGTGAAACCCCATCTCTACAAAAAAATACAAAAATAGCTGGCTGTGGTGGAACGTACCTGTAGTCCCAGCTATTTTGGAGGCTGAGGCAGGAGAATCACTTGAGCCCAGGAGATCGAGGCTGCAATGAGCTGTGATCATGCCACTGCACTCTAGCCTGGGTGACAAAGTGAAACCTTGTTCAAAAAAAAATAAATTGATGAAAGATAGGTTGAATTTAGTCAAACAAAAGTATTTCGAGGCAAAACATGTAGCATGTCCTGAGGCAACACAGCTTAAGGAAACTTAATAAACTCTGTAAAAAAAAAAAAAAAAAAAAAAAAAAAAAAAAAAAAAAAAAAAAAAAAAAAAAAAAAAAAAAAGGTATTTAAAGTGTGTGGGAGAAATGAAGAAAGGCAGAGAAATTACATTAGGACCAGATTTGAAAAGGTCTCTTATACTATGCTGAGGAGATTGCATTTTTATCCTGCAAACAATAGAGAGACAGCCAAGGTTTCCAAAGCAAGGAAGGAGAGGTGAATGGTAAGGTGGAGCACAGGCTGGTGGGTTCTCTCCAAATTATAGAAAGTACAAAATGTAGAAATCAGGTAGGTTTCGAGATGATGCATACATATAATTTTCTGCATTTTGTTTTCTAAGACGTATTCTGAGGACTGACAAACAGAGCACTTCGGAGTGAAGATAGAAAGAGGAAGCAGAAGACAGTGGCTGGGAAGGTAGAGTAGTCACCCCTTATCTGTGGTTTGCTTTCGAAGGTTTCAGTGACCTATGATCAACCACAGACTGAAAATATTACAGTATTTTGAAACAGAGAGAGAGAGAAACAGAGGGACAGAGACCACATTCATGTGACCTCTATTATAGTATAGTATAATTGTTCTATTTTACTATGGTAATTGTTGTTACTCTCTCATTGTGACTAATTTATAAATTAAACTTTATCATAGGTATGCATATATAGGAAAAAAATCGTAGTATTTATAGAGGGTTCAGTACTATCTATGGTTTCAGGCCTCCACTGGGGAACTTGGAACATAACCCCTATGGATAAAAGGATGTTACTATACACAGAAAACCATTAGCATGTTTCATCAAATCTAAGGCACCGTCAACTGTGAAGCACATTAATGTTAGAAATTCTAAGAAAGAAAAATATTTCCAGTTAAACACCATCTATTATTAGATGAATTCCAATTTCTTGGATGTTAAAATGTAGCAGTGAATGCATCTCAGAATGTATGAAATATTATATAATAATTTAGGCAAAAGTAGAATTGATCACTGGTTCCAGTCACTGAGTAAATGAGAACATAAATTAATTACAAAAATACTTGTTGAGTGTTGCAGAAATACTTATTGAGTGTTATATAGAAATAAAATGGAGATGTTAAGAATAAGTGTCGGTTGTGATTGAGGGGGAAAAATGATAATGATTTAAGGTATTTAGAAAATAGAACAATTAGGCTTTGTTGTGCTACTGAATGCAGATGGTGAGGGAGAGACCTTTAAGTGATGTCTAAGATGGCTGACTAGCTAATGTCTTTAAGACCAAAAGGACAAAAAGAAGAGCATGCTGGGCTATGATAACAAGTTTGGCTTTGGATAGGTTGAGGTTGAAATAGAAGTAGGACTTACATGTGGGATCCTCAGCAGGCAGTTGGAATACTGGCCCCAGATCAGAAAAGAAGCTAGGACTGGAGGTATTGATTTAGGCCACATCTAAGTGATGTATGTGGTCAATGAAACATAGAAGTGGGTGAAGCCACTTACAATAAAAAGTCTGGCTAAGAGGTTATGTTCACTTGAACTAAAGGAAAGCATTAGCAACAAATGAAAGGAGACAGATTCAAGACCTACTGCAGGTCTTGATAACTTATGATCTTTAGGTATCAAGAGAAAGATGGTTCCAATAAGAGACACAGGGAAGTTAAGAAATACAGCAGTTTAGTTGGAGAAGAGTGAAAATTTCAGTTCTAGATGTACTATGTTGGAAGTGCTGCCAAGACATCAAGTGAAAATGACCCAAGGATAGTTGGAAATATGTTCTGTATTTCTGGAGATGGGGCAGATCTAGAGATTTAAATTGGAAAATCATCTATTCATAGTGAGAGTTGGTGCTGTGGCATAAAAGATTGCCAAGAGAAAAATATAAAGAAAGAGTAAAAAGGATTCAAGCATAGAACCTTAAAGTAAGCTCTACTTCGCAGAAGTCATGTGGTGCATAATGACATTTTGACCCACGACAGACAGCATTTATGACAGTGGTCCATAAGATTATAAGACTGGGCTAGGCACAGTGGCTCACACCTGGAGTCCCAACATTTTGGGAGGTTGAGGAGGGTGGATCATTTGAGCCCAGGAGTTTGAGACCAGCCTGGGCAACATAGCAGAAACCCGTATCTGTTTTTTAAAAAGCACAAAAAATATTAGCCAGGCACAGTGGGTGCACCTGTAGTCCCAGATAATCAAGAGGCTAAGGCGGAAGGATCACTAGAGCCCAGGAGGCAGAGGTTGCAGTAAGCCAAGATTGTGCCACTGCAATCTAGCGTGAATAACAGAGTGAGACCCTGTCTCAAAAAAGTAGGGATTATAAGGCTGTATTTTTACTTTACCTTTTCTATATTTAAATACATGTAAATATAGGAATACCATTGCGTTATAGTTTTGCCTACAGTATTCAGTACAGTCACATGCTAGGTTTGCAGCCCAGGAGAAAAAGGCTGTAGCATATAACCTATCTGTGTAGAAGGCCACACCATCTAGATTTGTACAAGTACATGCTATGTTTGCTCGGTGACAAAATCACCTAGCAATGCATTTTTCAGACCGTATTGCATCGTTGTTAAGTGATGCATGCCTGTGTTTCGATCTTATGCTAAATGATACTATTTAATAAAATTCTAAAACTACTACTATATAGTGAATGCTGATAGGTAAAAGACATTTTACATCTGGTTTACAATACTTACAACTGCAAAATAGATAATCAACTGTCTATTTTACAACTGAGGAACATCTGAGGTTTAGTAACTTTCCCAGGGTCACACAACTAGCAAGAGACTGAGTACGGATTTGAACCTGAGGCTTTTGCTTGAAAGTCTTCATGTTTCATAATGCACCCAGCCTATACAAAGCCTTTCCTCCTCTAACTTTTATACATTGCTCTTACGTCTTTATAGAGTACACATACTAAACCCAAATTCTTACAAAAGACACAAGTAAATAACATATGAGAGACCCTAGCTGGGCCTTTCCCTAAGGATATCTGGAATTGTAGGCTTCTGACACTGGAATGCTTCTTTTAACTATGAAGATGTATTCTTCAGTTACACACACGCACACACACACACACACACACACACACACACACACACACACAAAACAGGGTTTTCTTGAAATATGTGATCTTCTTACTCTATTCTCAATTTTCCAACTTTTGACTGAAACATGGAAACAAATATTTCTCTACCATAATAAAGCAACAGTGTAAGATGATGGTAAGAGCACCAGATATTTGAATTCAGTTTTGTGTACCATAAGGAATGGTGAGAACTGTTGCAAAATGGAGAGTAAAGCCCAATCTAAAAAGGTAGCAAAGCCTCGAAGTTCTGTGTTGCTAAAATTTCAGATTTTGTAAGGGAAGGTGGAAACTTTAAATACTAGGTGAAGCCTCCATTTATATTGTGACTCGTTATTTTAAATACTATGCAAGCTAAAGAAAAAAATGCCTGTGAGCAAAATCCACTTTAAAAGATGACACTGTGTGCCACTGCACTCCAACCTGGGCAATAAGAGTGAAACTCTGTCTGAAAAAAAAAAAAAAAGACACCACACTGCCTTATATTCTCCAATTTTAATATTTCCAATTCCTTCAAGTGTTTATGTTGCTTGATTTACAAACTTTACTTTCCTTTGAACAGAGACCATTCTGTCAATGTTCCTCTTAAAATATAACATCTAGAGCTAAACAAAATCATGTAGCTTCTCTCTGGCCTTCTCAGAATTCATTGAAACTGCTACTATTTTTGTGCTGAGCATTGTATGCTAATGTAACCTAGTATTGCATTAGCTTTTTCTTTTTTTAGCATTTACATTTTACTGTTGGCTAATGAGTTTTAGTCCATAAAAACCCTTAGTTATTTTTTCACATTAACTGCCAAGATAAATCTTAATTCATCCAATACTTACAAAGAAGCAACAATTTTGTTTTGAAATTAAATGCAAGACTTTACATTTTCTCTATTAAATTATTTATGGTCTAGATAGAGTTGAAAAAACTTTATTTATTTGGGCTCATTATTCTAGATTTCAGGCAGAGTTTTCAATCATCTGTCTCTTTCCATAGCTTCAAATATAAGGATCTACAATTCATTATATGTACTGTTCACAGGCACAATGAATGTTCCTGAGAAATTTCATCCACCAAGGTGCACACAATTTTAAAAGGTCCAAATCAGAATTGACCCATAATTAGAAGATTACATTAGCCTTTAAGAACTATCCCCACAGCACCCTACAAATAACGACAGCATTATCTACATTTGCCTGCATTATTTATATGCACCCAGGGATGCCACATCGAGTGGAACACCTACTGCACACAGAATATAATTTCAGTGATTTCAGCTATTTGGCTGCTTCTGCTATTATCCAGAACTTCAGCCTTACGTCCTCTTCAATGTTCATCTTAATTATGAAATTTTCTTTCTGGCAACTATAAACATATGTTTGATGGTAAAGAACATTCTCTTCCTGTTCCTCTGTTTAAAAGAACTAACCAATAAACATCAATTTATCTGACTCACTGGGGCCTTGCACTCCACATGGCTTCTTTTCAGGGAACTGTGTAGGCTACAGTATCAATAATGATAGCAACTCATGCATCCCAAGGGGTCACTAAATACCAAGCACTATCCTGTGCACTTTATGTAAGTCATCTCCTACATTCCTTGATAACATGATCTAAAGAAGGATTTAACAGCCAAGGAACTCAGACATACAGAACTTGAGTAGCCTCACAAAGTCAGTAATTGTCAGGGTCAATTTTCCAATAAGTCTGTCTACACTGAAAACTCTGCTCTTGATATTACCGTTCTCGTTGCTACATAGGTCATCTGACCCTTCCTTAGGTATAGTCAAATAAATTACCAGATGGACAGCAGAACCCACTGTTAGCAAAGAATGCCCTGTGTTCTGTGTTCTAAAGAGCTTATCTGGCAGGCATGTATCAAACCCTAAAGTAGAGTTCCCTGGTAGTCCACTACTAGGTCTATACATTTTAGCCTTTTTAAATCAAGGAGAGAATTTTTCAAACATTTGTCTCTTTGTTAGGTCTGTGCTTTAGAGGTCAACACACACCTTATTTCTTCAATCAGGCTGTTGGTAAGATACTGAATGAGAAAGAATTCTGGGCTGTGCCATTGTTGTATGACTATCTTTTTTCCACCATGATACAGATAATTGACATACGTATCTGTATCAAGTTCACAATCCCCATTGCACTTCTAATTCTGAAGCTTCTTTTCCATTAAAAAATAAGATCACAAGCATAAAATAAAGTAAGCATGACATTATCATAGGGACAACATCAAATCAATTTTACTTTTTAAAGGAAATAATTAAGGAATGTTGGTGCTTTACTATCAAGGATAAATTACTGGTGTCCCAAGACACTACTGCAGAGGACCATTTAGCTTGATGCATTCACAGAGAATTTAGTGGCCATCTTTTTTTTTTTAAGCTTCCATGGTTCCATCAACTATTAATTCATCTAAACTAGATTGACCTCTGATTCTTCATTTTTCCACTTGTTTTTACACAATATATTGCAAGAAGTTGTGTAGATGCCTCACTAAATTAAAAAATATGTGTATATGAATAAATATTCATTATTTTTCATCCACATCAGGCTTTGCTGCCATGAGATGAGAATAAAGAGAAAGAACTATGTCCCTTTACCTGCCTTAGAGCATTCCCAGAAAAACACGATATAGAGAGAAATCCTTAGTAATTGCTTCTATCAATGCCTGCCGTCTCTGTTGAGCCTCTTGTTTTGTCTTTGGAAATTTAATGTTTAATAATTTGTAATATGTCAAAATTTTAGTTTCTCAAGAGAGAGCCTGTGCAGTAACAGGCATTTGGAGATCATTGTTTGCTTTGCGAAGTGGATAGATTAGATTTAAATTTTTTTATTGGATCAAGTAATATCCAGCTTTTACATTTAATAAATAAGAAACGGCAAATGAACAAAGAGAAATGGTGATGTAAACAGAATCCTGGTGCATATCTACATTTCTGTTGAAGGAGATGTATCCCTTTAGTTTAAGACTTTGATATAAAGTAAAAGGCAAATATCTGGAGAGGTGACCTTTTGGCTATCATTAGTCTTTTGTGAAGAAGCTGGACACAAATTTTGGTAAGAAGTAGAAAGAGAAGAATCTTATACTGCAACCCTTGTGGAAGTGAGAGGAAAGCAATAATAGGTTTTTTTTCCCATTATCTTCAAAATTTGTGCTGACTAGTGTTAGTGTTTAGAAATGTGCTTTTTCTTAGGCAAATATCAGCTAATCTCATTTAAGAGAAGCTTGTTCTGGGTGACATTTTTGCTGCATTTATCTTTAGAAACAATTTTTAACTCTGTTTTTCTATGTCATTTATGGCTGAAAATTATAACTGAACAGTTAGAAAAAAAAACTCTGTTGATTAATTACATAGCTTATGTGGTATTTAAATAGCCAAATTTATTACATATTTGTAGCTTGAGAGGATTCTTCACAAATAAAAGCTTTTTTCTGGGCTGGGCACCATCCCAAATCAGATTTAGAATAGTGTTGGAAAGGTTTTGTTCACTAAATGTATTCCAAAATTCTAGTGTTCTTTAAGGACGATATGGTTGCTGATTTTATTTGATGGTTTACTGTGAAGACTCTTCGATGAAAATGTGTTTCACCGAAAATTTATTCTTCAAGCAGACGCCTTAGAAATTTATCTTGATTGCAATGGAAGATGGCAATTTAGAACAATTATTTATCATTATAATAACTCAAGCGCTTTTATCATCAAGCACTTGCTATTTGAAGACCTGACTCCCATTGCTAAATAAGTGAATATTCATCTGATTGTTTTTAGTCCTTATAATATAACCTAATCTTTTGCTAGCCTATTGCATGAACTGAGTAAATATTAAACAGGACTTGAATTGTCCACCTTCTCCACTGTTTATAAAGATACATATTAGATATGTTACAATAGAATGAGTGCTAAAGCACATTTTCTTTTGAAGAATAATATTCTAGGAAATGTAACTTTCATTAATTGCTAAAGCTCACCCATGGAATTCAATTTTTTCTTAGCTATTCTCATTTTAACTACTTGCCTCGTTACACAAAAACATATTACTGTTTATAAGAAATCATTATCCTTCATTTTCAAATGGCAAATGCAAACCAAAGACAATAATCAAAATTGGGTGTAATGCCAGATTCATCATCTTGGAGTTCCGAGATTTGATTATTCAAAACGTGAGACAGTATCTATAAATTTTTTTTTACCTTTGTAAGCCATCAGGAACTCAAGAGCCATCAGACCTGCTTTTGCAAAACACTGTTTTATACAAATAATTTTTCAGAAGGCAATTTAGAATTTTGAAATACATGCCAGTTGTCAGAGTCTGTCAAGTTCTGCTTATCATTAATTTTTTAAAACTTAGATTATGGGTAAACTCTACCATAATAATTGTAATAGAATACATCACTCATGAATGTAAAAGTTTAATGCAATGCATAGAATAGAATTCATAAGCTGACAATAACAGTGGTCACTTCATAGTCTATGCAGGGAAGCCCAAGCACTAAACTGATCTATATACTGCAGAGACTAGGAGACAAAAGTAATATTCTGAAGAAGAATATTTTAGGGAGAAAAAAATGAGAAATTCAATAGCCATCTAGGTGATTTTTAGACCAAAATTTTATTTAATTTTATTTTTATTATGTCATGACCTAGTAATGGTTCAATAGCATCATAAATAGTCCTAAACATTGGGTGATAGCATATTCTTCTTCTATTTTTAGAAATGCAATTGACATCAAAATAGTTATAAAAATACCTACCTCCCTAGGTCTTATGAGGATCAAATGAGATGATGTGAATGAGAGACTTCAGATGCTATATAAATGTTAGTTGGATTCTATGGGAAGGCTTCAGAGATGCCTTTGCACAGTGGAAAGATCCTTGGACTTGGTAGTTCAAAAATCTCAGTTTTGCTAGCCATGTTATCTTGAGTAAATCATTTAAATTTAATTCCTCTGGGTCATACTTTTTACATGTAAAATGGGGATAATAATTTCTACCATAGTGCTGTTTTGTAAATCACCTCAAACAAAATGATATCTATAATGAATGTGCTTTATAAAAATGAAGCATAATGCTAATAATGTAACAGATTGTTAATAGAGTACTTCTTAAATATGGTGTAAGTAAAGGAATGACATTTGCAACAAAATAAATACAATTGTTTAAGTGAAAACTATATGTAGAAAGGGTTGAGAATTGAACTGAGTTCTTCTGTTGAATACTTACCATATTGCAATCTCAGGGTCCCTATGAAGAGAACAAAGTCCTGGCCTTGCAAATGTTAGGATTTCAAGAAGAGGTAGGGCAGACTTTGGGTATCTACAAGATATAAAGGAAACAAACCCCAAACTAAAAGTTGCATTATAAGCCACTTTTATGATTAAAACTCATTCCTAGCATGACTTTTTATTGAGAATTAATTGTATAGAAAGTATTGTCTTATGTCCTGATTTGTGGGAGAGTGTTTGTGTTTGTGTGTGCTATGTGTAGCGGAAATGGATCTGAAAGGTACACTGCAAAAGAATGTAAATATGTTTGCTTCTCTTTCCTCAAGCTTATATATTTGAGAAACATAAATTTTGATAATACAAAGAATCACAAAATAAATATCAAATGACTTAAACTAGGATGTACTATTGAAGCTTACTAAGCCTACTATGTGGAAAATGGTCTTTAATTATATTTACCAAAAAAAAGTGAAGGTTTAAATGTCAGGGACTGAATATTTGTGACTATACTTTCCCCCAAAATCTAATAAATTATAATTAAAACATTAAGAATTAAGAATAATCATGCTTAAGACAGCTGTCCCCAACATTTTTGGCACCAGGGACTTGTTTCATGGAAGACAGTCTTTCCCTGTGGGGCCCAGGGGGCTGGAAACGGGCTGGTTTGGAGATGAAATTGATCCATGTCAGATCATCAGACCTTAGATTCTCATGAGAAGCCTCACGTGTGCACTTCACAATATGGTTTACTCACCATAGAGTTCACGCACCTATTAGAATCTAATGCCTCTGCCGAGCTGACAGGAGGCAGAACGCAGGCAGTAATGCTCATTCGCCTATCTGCCACTCACCTCTGCTGTACAGTCTGGTTCCTAACAGGCCATGGACAAGTACCATGGTAGAGGTTTGGGTACCTCTGGTCTAATACATATGTATGTACTTAAATTCATCTTCCAGTGATTCCTTTAGAAATGTGAAGAGACCTGGAGCTTAGGAGAGACAACTAGATCTGGTTAGAGCCTTATTTGAGTGAAAGTTATCAGATTATCTCCCTAAGCCTGTTTCCTTATCTGGGGGGAAAGTCCTAATTCACTGGGTTGTTGTAAAGATTCAGCATTATAATGAACACAAGTGAACCAAAATTGTGCCAGGCAAATGCTTAAGCCTCAAAAAAGTGAGTGATTATTCAGTGTTTCAGTAATCTTTATTCTTAATAAACCCACCAAGTGATAGTTTGATCTGGCAAAGATGGAATGCGACACCTAGCACTAAACTCTTCTTTCCCGCAGAATATTGCTAGTTTTTACCGGTGAATTACTAATATTTACAGACTAAAGACACCTGTTTATTACATTTTAGTTTTAAATTTACATTTTAAATTTTTCTGATATAATCACTGGACAGATAAAGGACAGTTTGATATAGTTAGAAAATAACACAATTTTCTGAAGTCTCTTTCATGAAATGTTTTAAACTAGAGCTTTGTCTTGGGAAATTCCTGCTCTTGGGCATAGTTATCATGTTGTTTGAGGTTAGCAAGGATGTGATTCTGAGGTCACAACCAGCTATTGTTTACTGAATGTGTGTAAGATAAAACGAGATGAGAGGCTAATTATCTATAGGTTTGCCTTAATTAGCAGATAACATTTTCTAATTTAATGAGGCCTCCATGATCATAATCAACAGTCAAGTTTCTAAATAGCTTTCCCATATCTTTGTGGGCCATTAATTCCCTCATCTTCAAGTTTTCTACATTCTTTTCAAGGCCACTTGAATACTTGAGCAGCAATTTTCCCTGTTTGCAGCAATCACCAGTTGAATGCTTTTGTGAATGAGAAATTAAATGGGTTTTCAACAATGCAGATAGTTTTAAATGAGAGTCCCAGTGAAATTATGGATGAATCAAGGGACAGCAGGAAGTCTGTGATTTTCTCCATTTGCAAATGTCTTTCTAAAAAATGCCATCCTGAGAACTCTTTATAGATATTAACCTATTAATGCCAATGCCTCATTTTTTTGAGGAAATTCTTATTCTTTTTTTATGGCTCAAAAAATTCACAGAAGAATAGTTAGTAAAGCAGCAGTGAACTATACTCACCAAATTTCATAAAATACATTAAATGTACTACTACTCACTGGAAACCTCTTTCAAAATGTATACATCCATGACTTCCAATAGTATCAATTATAAATGGTATGAAAAATGCTTCAACATTTAAAGAGAATGTAAGAACTTCTGTAGGGAAAAAAAAGAAATATGTACAATCTTATTTAGTGATCTGTTTATTATCGCATGAATTTGTGAGCAGAGTGATCTAGAGAAGGCTTACGAGATGTAGTGAGACAAAGAGAATTTTGAAAACTCCTCTGGAAGAAGATGGAATCAGTGAAGTTTCAAATTCACCTGCAAAAGTTACAAGCAGATTTGAACTGCGTGACCAAATCTAGCTGCACCTAGATATGAAAGGACACCATTGGGATTTGCCGTGTGTGGTTCTGAGAAGGAGAGTGGTATGAGTAGAACTATTTTTTTTCTTAACTTTTAAGTTTAGGGGTACAAGCGCACTTTGTTTCATGGGTAAACTTGTGCCATATGTGTTTGGAGTACAGATTATTTCATCATTTTTGTATTTATCCTAGTACCCATTAGTTATTTTTTCTGATCCTCTCTCTCCTCCACCCACAGTTCCAAAAGGCCCCAGGGTGTGTTGTTCCCCTCTATGTGTCCATGTGTTCTCATCTTTTAGCCCCTATTTAGAAGTAAAAACATGCGGTATTTGGTTTTCTGTTCCTATGTTAGTTAATGACCTCCAGTTCTATCTATGTCTCTGCAAAGGACATGATCTCATTCTTTTTTATGGCTACATAGTATTCTGTGGTATATATGTACCACATTTTCTTTAGCCAGTCTATCATTAATGGGCATTTAGGTTAATTCCATGTCTTTGCTAATGTGAATAGTGCTGCAATAAACATACACATGATGTGTCTTTATAATAGAATGATTTTTATTCCTTTGAGTATATAGCCAGTAATGGGATTGCTGGGTAAAATGGTAGTTCTGTCTTTAGGTCTTTGAGACATTGCCACACTGTCTCCTACAATGGCTGAACAAATTTACACTCCCACCAACAATGTAAAATCATTCCTTTTTCTCCACAGCCTTGCCAGCATCTGTTATTTTTTTTTTACTTTTTAGTAATAGCCATTCTAAACTGGTGTTAGATAGTATCTCATTGTGGTTTTGATTTGCATTTCTCTAATTGTCAATGATGCTGAACTTGTTTTCATATGATTATTGGCCACATGTATGTATTCTTTTTAAAAGGGTCTGTTCATGACGTTTGCCCACTTTTTTTATGGGGTTGTTTTTGGGGATTTTTGTAAATTTGTTGAAGTTTCTTATGGATGTTAGATATTAGACCTTTGTCAGATGCATACTTTGCAAATATTTTCTCTCATTCTGTAGATTGTCTGTTTACTCTCTTTATAGTTTCTTTGGCTGTGCAGAAGCTCTTTAATTAGATCCTATTTGTCAATTTTTGCTTTTGTTGCAATTTCTTTTGGTATCTTTGTCATGAAATCTTTGCCTGTACCTATAACCTGATTGGTATTGCCTAGGTTATCTTCCAGGGTTTATATAGTTTGAGATTTTATACCTAAGTCTTTAATCCATCTTATGCTTATTTTGTGTATGGGAGGGGTCGAGATCAATCTTTTGCATTTGGCTAGCCAGTTATCCCAGCACCATTTATCGAATAGGGAATTTTTTCCCAATTGCTTGTTTTCGTCAGGTTTGTTGAAGATGAGACAGTTGTGGGTGTGTCGTCTTATTTCTGGATCTCTATTCTGTTCCATTGGTCTATGTGTCTCTTTTTGTACTAATACCATGCTGTTTGGATTACTGTAGCCCTGCAGTATAGTTTGAAGTTGGGTAGCATGATGCATCCAGCTGTGTTCTTTTTGCTTAGGATTGCCTTGGCTATTTGGGGTCTTTTTTGGTTCCATATGAATTTTAAAATAATTTTACCTAGTTCTGTGGAGAATTTCAAGAGTAGTTTAATAGGAACAGCAGTGAATCTATAAATTGCTTTGGGCAGTATAGCCATTTTCATGATATTGATTCTTCCTCTCTGTGAGCATGGAATGTTTTTCCATTTGTTTGTGTTGTTTCTGATTTTTTTGAGCAGTGGTTTGTAGTTCTTCTTGTAGAGATCTTTTACCTTCCTTGTTAGCTGTATTCCTAGGTATTTTATTCTTTATGTGGCAAGAGTAGAACTATTTTTAAGGAAGACAATTCTTGCTACTACTAAATAACCATAGAAGAGGAAGAATCATTTGGCTTTCACATGAATCATGTATTATAAATAAAATAGGTCTTTCAAATTAATTCTATGTTTTATATATTCCTTCCATAATTCAACTATTCAATTCAGTAAAGGCTTAGTCTGCCAAAATCACTGCATGATTTTCCAAAGGAGGTATACAGTAGAAAAGCGATTAGAACCATAGGTTCTGGAGTTGGACCACATGGATTTAGATCTTGGCTATACTTTTGGCTAGCTGTGTGACACGGATGAACTAGTTAATCTCTCCAAACCTCAATATCCTCAGTTCTCCTATTATTAATAAAATGGGTATAATAATCATGTCTTCCTCCTTACTTTAAGGAGAGGATTAAATGACAGCATGTTGAGAAAGCACTTCCACAGTATCTGGCATATTATAAATGCCCAATAAGCACTAGTTATGTAAGAATTTCTAGATTTAAAGAGATCACTTATTTTTAAGGTATCTTGATTTTTACTACTACATCATGCAAATCTTTTTCTCTTTAATTTATTTAATAACAGAAAAATAAAAACTGAAAAATTTAAAATTAATTTTCCAAGTGTCTAAGTACTTTCTAAATAGAGATGTAAACCCTTTTAGGTTCACAATAATATTGCATTTCATTTGAGCTTTACATCTACTGCTTGGTTCTAAATTCTTTGAACTAGATAGTTAAACTTCTCACATTTTAAACCTTCATCCAAACATAAAATACATGCATTGAATAACCTAACTTTAGGTATATTGAGACTTTATTTTATAATGAACAGTTATATTAAGAGTGCCTGCTCCCAAAAAAGGACTTACAATGCTTCAATTTTAAATCGTAAGACATTTATTGAGATACACAGTAAAATTATAGTGAAATATGTGAAGATGCTATCTGAGTAATGATAAGATAATTTTATTGTCTATTTAAAAATAGGCTTGGTAATTGGAAAATATTAGTTAAATCTTTTTTGAGCTTTTTGCTGTTATTGTTGTTTTTATTATTTTATTAGTTTTGCTTTCTCTTTTCTATCTTATAATTTTTTCCCTAAACAATTGGAGTTAGTTATATGGGGCTATCTAATATGATGGTATTTATAATGCTCTGAATTAAATTTTTGAGCTAAAAAAATCAGTCCTAACACTTAAGATTTGTCAATTTTATAGTGAATTATAAAATTTGTCTCTGTAAAGAGTTCTGATTATGAAAATTCTATGCACTCTCATTATTTTGCAACTTCTTTCCCTTATTTATTTTATAGAGTATGGCATTTAAGCCTTTGTTAGCAACATCTCCCCTTGGAAATACTATGATCCTTTGATAATACTGGGTTTCAAACTCTAGATGCCTTTCTCACATTGCCATCATAGTTCAATTCACTAAGTTTGTGTCAAGATACTACTACTAAGATTACTAAGAGCTCCTGCTCTCAAAAAAAGGAGTTTTGCATGTCCAGAAATAAAATAATGTGGCAGAAAAGATGTACAAAAACTCTTGAGATTTTAGGGAACTGATCAATAGTATCTCTACCTTTTCACATCAGAGTCCTGAACCAACTAAGAGGAAGAACAAAGTATCAAGCTGCTACAGTTCAGAATAGCAGCTTTTTGCACTATAGACTTAAATGTGTAAACCCAGTTTGGTTCCTTGAATTGAGCTTACAATTCAGATCAGCAATGCTCCCTATAAGCTCCCTATCAGCAAGTTCCCTGTAAGCTCACTATGCATTGATAGAGCGGCATACAGCCTCTCAGGAGGTAGACATATGAATAGTAAGAATACTAAATGTCCTGGACTAAGCATGCTTAATTTCTCCCCCCATATGTGTCAGTCAGGCCAGGCATCCTTCCCATTGCCCCACCTGGGGAAGATGGATAAACAAAAGGAGTCCAAAAGATGTAAGTGTTCTTCCCTTTTTTCCCTTTAGTGCATGCAGTGGAAATTCCCCATCACTCAGTTGGAATATGAAGAGTAAAAATAAGTGTTCCCATCCTAAAAGAGACAACATGCATTGCGATTCAAAGAAGAAAGATTCCAGATGGTTGGAATGATCAGGAAATAATTCAGAGAGAAGATAGTGTCTGAGAAAGGCTTAAAAGAGGAATACAAATTATACAGGAAAGATGAAAGAACAGAGATACCATAAGGAGCCTGGTAAAAAGTCCAGAAGAAATAACTGGAAGAATTTCCAGGCATCAAAAAGGACCCAGTTAACACTGGAGTGAATTTTTAATGAATTTAGTCAGTATATTTGAGACTTTCTTTATTAATATTTAGAAGGCAAGGATAAAGCAGACGTCATAAGGTGTTTACAGTTAACAAGTGCTATAATATATATTTAAGTTAATGTGGCACTCTAAGAAAGTAGTGTGTCATTACAATAGATGTTGCTCAGTTCGCACTTCGTTGCTGGACAAACAAAACTAGTATCTGTGTCAGTCTAAGACGAGTAAAGATAGGAAAATAATGAACAGATTTATGGGGAAAAGTAGAAGGCAGAAGTCTATAATGAAAGAGAAATTTCAAAATGGATGATATGGAAAGTAGATCAATGCCCAGAGATAAAACCCACACTATAATTATGAAAATCATTAGACTTATAACAAAAGGAATTTTGAGGGCTAAGTGGCAGAGGGTTATCAATTTATACTGAAATCACTAAGGACGTTTCTAAAAGTTTTGGCAGAATGTGGTGTAAGCTAGTGGTGAAAGATGGATACCCATCCCAGAAGTTGTTGGTGACGCTGATGAAGAATTTTAAATAGCATAAGTACAGAAAAAAAATAAGTGGCTTCCATAAGCGCTGTTGGTTAATAATCTGGAAGTGGTATTGGGTGATAAATAATGTGCTGATCCATTCTCCTGGCCTTATGGAAAAATAGGCTAGGAAGCATCAGGGAGAAATCGGGTTTCAACTAATAAAAGGCGTAAAGAGCCTTGAAAAAGATTTAAGAATTTATTACAATGTGTAATAAAAGGTACGTAGTCAATAATATATGATGTATGAGATACTAATAAGGAAATGGGCCAAAGTATATGTGGCCTGGGAGATGACAGAGATCTAGGTAAGAAAAGGGAGTTGGGAATTATCAATAGCAAGGATTAAGAAAATGGGTTGAGAGAGAAGCTCCAGGAAATGCTGACAGTACAGAAGGTGGAATAATTTAATCACTTCAGTCCTTTGGAATGGTATTGCCAAGTCACTTTGGGATGTTAAAAAATTATATTCCTTCAACACTTTATAATTAGGAACAGGAATTGGCGTCATTCTATTGGAGCTTGCTGCTAACAGTGTGGGAGTTTTTAGAGACAGATATGAGATCTTGCCAACACATTCTAATGTAGTCACAATGCCATCCAGTGGTTGGTTTGATTACTTTACAGGTACTTTCCAATGCTCTTTAAGAATAAATTTTATTTTCTAGTCAATATTCATCAAAGTTTTAGAAAGCTTGTATGGAAAGTGTTTTATTATACCTTCAAAAATTGCATAGCAGGGATTTGATTTGCTATGTACTTCTAAGCTAATGGAGTTATATCCAGCTTGTTTTCTATATGTGTTATGCTCTGGGAAACATGATTTAGCCTGTCCTCTGTCGAAATTAATGCAATAAGGAACCATGAAATAATGGGACTTACACTGTATTCAATTTTAGTCCTAATAGAAACACAATGGAAAATAACATCTGCGACATAGGTCTGGTTGATCAGAGGACAGTAATGGACATTTGTTGCTGTGATTTTATTGGTGCTACGGGCTTTATCCTTCACGGTATGCTCATCAGTATAGAGATAATGTAATAAATACTTTTGACTTGATTTGTAGTTAGTCTCAGTTTGTCTGTAAGGTCATAATGGGCACACTTAAATGGGAAACTTAATTTGGCAGCTGACAACGTAAAATGAATCTAGCTGCCATTAGCAAAGACCTTTCTTAAATTTTGTATAAAAGCACAGCTTTCAAGTTAACTGCACCTCTTTAAAAACGTATTTAGAAGTAATTTCAGAGACATCTATTTACCACACTCAAACTTTTGGTTATGAAATTCCCTATGGCCACAAAAATTCATTATTTGAATCTCCATGGTAAATTAGCTTTATGAGTTAGCTATTGTAATTATTTTTCTGTGAAGCAAAGGCATGAGTAGAGACAATTTCATCATCTTACCATCATTTGTATGTGGAATCACTAAGGAGTTTGCCCACGTGGGACCATGAAAGTCCCTGGTTTACCCCTCTATCAGCAGGCATAAACATATCTAAACCACCCTAGAAAATGTACATTAATATTGCTTCTAAAGACCTGTGGGTTGAGCATGGTATCACCACAGTCAACAATGTTAAACTCATCAAATATTTTAAATAATTTTAATGTCAAAATTATTGGAGCCATTTCTTGTTTGATTATTTTCACACTGTTGGTCCTTAAACTGTTTAAACTTGGTTCAGAAAATACAGAAGCAGGCCAGGCATGGTGGTTCACAATTGTAATCCTAGAACTTTGGAAGGCTGAGGTCTGGAGTTCAAAACTAGCCTAGTCAACATGGTGAAACCCCATCTCTACTAAAAATACAAAATTAGCCAGTTTTGGTGGCACATGCCTGGAATCCCAGCTACTGGGGAGGCTGAGGCAAGAGAATTGCTTGAACGCAGGCAGAGGCAGAGGTTCCAGTGAACCAAGATCGCTCCATTGCACTCCAGCCTGGGCAACAAGAGTGAAACTTTGTCTCAAAAAAACAAAAACGAACAAACAAAAAAAACTAGAAGTGATTTGGAAAAAATGATATTGATGTGAATGATGGCACGTCTGCCGATGTTCAGGGGTATGGGAGCAAGAGATCTAATGTTACCCAAACCAAGTGGCAAAACTGAAGATGATGACCACAAAAGAAACACTTTACAATTCACAGAACTTACAGTATTTTATCTTCACTCATGTAGCTAAATACTCCTTGTTGATGTTAATTTACCAATACTAAATTAAGCTGAGTAATTTTTTAATAAACATCATTACTCTACAACCTGCTTCATACAAGACATTTACTGAGGGCTTTGTTCTTGTTGTTGAGTTCCATATTTTTTTAACTTTACATTTGCAAACGTTTTAGACTTACAAAAAAAGTTGAAAGAATAGTACAATGAATACATATATACCTTTGCTTACACCAAATGGTAACCTCCTTGCCACATTTACTTTGACTATTAATTTACTTTTTTTTGAGTAAACTAGATAAAAATAAGTTGAAGACACTTCCACCTATAACTCTGTAAACCTTAGGGTTTAAACCCTAAGTACTTCAGTAGTATCTTCTAAGATAACAGTACTATCGTATATAACCACAATATCAATCACACATCCAAAAATTGAATATTCATGCAATAATATTATCCAATATAATCTCTGAATTTAAATTCCCCCAATTGCCCAAACTTTCCTCGATAGCTTCATTGTAAAAGCATATTTCTATTCCTATCATTAATATTCTCTTCCCCAGATATCTTCTGCCCAGTGTTTTCAGCATAGTTGGCCCTTGCCTGAATCGCTTATTATACTGATTATTGCAAAAATGTGATGTTCTAATTCTATCATTTCCTTTACATTTTGAGACCATTTTTTTCTGTAAAGAAAATTCTCTTCCTTTTACTTAATAATATCAATCAGCCACATAGATTCCTTTCTATTTCAATTTTTTATAATCTGTTACCATCAGTTTCCTTTTTTATGCTCATATTGTCCAAAATCTAGCTGGTGAGAGCTCCTGAAAACCAGCTTCTGTGTCTTTTTAACATGTCCTCAACAGACTTTGGGCATGTCCTTACTTACAAAATAAGGTATTCTAGGCCCACTTTGTACCTTGCCTGCTCCAGACTTAGAAACAAGAAGTCTTGGTTTTTATTTTTGTTTTTTTCCTATGGGCAATGACATTTGGAAAGCTACATGTGCTCATTTTTACTGTAATATTATTTTTCTAGGCTCTTTTGTTGGACAGAGTTATATTTTTTTCTTAATAATGAGTACATAGTTATCCCTCCTAGTCGAATCCAATACCATGGGATGCTTCCCCACTTTTCTTCATTTCATATGTTTGTCTCATATCTCCTGCTGGGAAAATGATGGTTTCTAGCATCATTGATCTATTTGCCATTTGCTCTGGCCTAAGTTTCAGATTTTTAATTATTAATTTTTGTCCTTGGACAATGTACCACTAAGGGTGTTTCACTTAACAATGTATATTGAAACTAACTTTATATCAGTTCATAGAGATATGCTTAATTCTTTTTTACGGCTTCATAGTTCTTCATTTTATGGATCTAACAGAATTTACTCAACCAATCCCTATAATTTGATATTTGGGATTTTCCCCAACATTATGCTGTAATGACTTACTTTGTGCATATTATTTTGTGTTCTTCAAGATGTGCCTTCAGGGTACATTTCTAGAAGTGGGATTGCAAAGGCAAGAGTTGCTAAAGATATATGCTTTCATCAGATATTGCCAAATTTCCCTCTATAGAAATTGTACCATTTTGCATTTTCACCATTATACTTCCTAAAATAACCAAAATCATTATTTCTCTTTGAAAATATGAACAATATTAATTAATTAATGTTAAAAAATGAAGAGCTTTTCTATAACAAGCATAAGAATTTCTTACACACTATCCTCACTTCCTGATTCCAAACTCAAATTTAAATTTTATAGGTAGAATATGCCACTGCAGAAACAGAGAAGACTATAATACTAGACAAGCCTCAGCATATGTAATCATTTAAGGCTTTAGTATTTGTATTAGTCCATTCTTACATTGCATTAAAGAAATACCTGAGACTGGTAATTTATTTTTTTTTAAAGGGGGGTTAACAGGTTCGGAGTTCTACAGGCTGTACAGGAACATTGTTGCTGGCAGCTACTTAGCTTCTGAGAAGGCCTCGGGAAACTTATAATCATGGCAGAAGTGGAAGGAGGAGCAGGCATCTCACATGGCAGGAGCAAGAGAGAGTGGGAGGGGAGATGCCATACACTTTTAAATGAGCAGATCTCAGGAAAATGAACTCACTATCATTAGGACAGTACCAAGAGGATAGTGCTATAAACCATTCATGAGAAACTGCCCCCATGATTTAATTACTTCCCAGCAGGCCCCACCTCCAACATTGGGTGATAAGGTTTGGCTGTGTCCCCCAGCCAAATCTCATCTTGAATTGTAGTTCCCCTAACGTGAGAGGGACTCAGTGGGAGGTAACTGAATCCTGGGGTTGGTTACCTCCATGCTCTCTTCATGATAGTGAGTTAGTTCTCATGAGATCTGATGGTTTTATAAGGGACTTTTCTCCCCTTCACTCTGCACTTCTTACTGCTGCCACGTGAAGAAGAATGTGTTTGCTTTCCCTTCCATCATAAATGTAAGTTTCCTGAGGCATCCCAGTCCTCTGGAACCATGAGTCAATTAAACCTCTTCCCTTTATAAATTATCCAGACCTGGGTATGTCTTTGTTAACAGCATGAGAATAAACTAATCCATTGGGGTTTACAATTGATCATTAGATTTGGGTGAGGACATAGGTTCAAATGATATCAGTATTTATGATTGCATTTCTCTTGAGCTAATTAAAAATATAAAATAAAACAAAGTCATTCATTCTATAGAAATTTGGAGTGGAAAAAATTCTCAAGGATTTACTTTTATGGATCATATTAGCAGAAGGTGAAGTACTGACAATATAAAAATGATTGAATGCATATCACATTGTTTTAGAGTATGGATCGATCTATATAGCATTTTTGTCACTTTCTACTCAAAATACAATCTCCTCTCCCTTTTTTTTCTTCCAGGGCCCTCATTGTTCTCCATATCAACCTATACCATTTTAGATGTCTAATATATTTAAACAGTTCCTGAGATCCTATGATCTGGTTTCTCAGTTTCCATTCCCAAGTCACTAAGTGTGGCAGACCCGGTCATGTGATTGGAACCATTGTAGATTCTCTGCATGAGACATCAGTGGGCTTTCACTGCTCCTCAGTACTCCTGCTGCTCCAGTCTTCAAATGTCTGAAATTCCCCCAATGCCTCTAATACCTTCTCTTTCAGCTGTTGATCTTGGTTTTTAACTCATATGAAGACCAACAACATCCTGTTTGTGTTGCTATCAATTTTATCATCCCTTTTTCAGAACATCTTTATTTTCACTCTTTTTTCTCTTTCTGCAAGATAACTCCACCCCTACTTCATCTTCCTTGCTCTTCCTCTGAAACTCTGTCGTCTCCTTTTTAATTTATAATATTTTAAATCTTTCTCACTCTGGTAACTTCTCTTTGTCTAGATACATGTATAGGTCTCTAACATTCTAAAGATACCTTTTAACCTTGTTACCCCGAGTTACTACTTTGTCTTTGTCCTTTCAACTGCAAAATCCTGTACTATTTTAAAGTCACAGCTTTTTATTTACTTGTCAAGCCCTGGTAATCCAGCTTCCACTTCATAATGCTGTTCTCTTAAAAGGTTCTAGTGACCTATGATCTCTAATTTCAGTAGTCTTTTACTGGTCTTCATCCTCTGTAAACTTACTTTAATGTTTGGTACAACTGATTGATTTTTTTCAACTCCCCTTCTGTGCTTTTTCAGGATAATTTGGTATAGTTTTCTTCCTAAATGCTCTTATTCTCTCTTGTTCATTAGTATGTCCCAACTCCTAAAATTCAGCATTCCCTGAAACGGAATGCTTAATTTTAAACCTATTTGAATAATTCACCAGATGAACAAGTTGAGCACCACCCATGAGGATATACTCCTGGATTGTGAAAATGGCATAATGCATCCTGGGGACTCAATTGACAAAGCCTCATAGTAAAAGGAGAAAAAACTATAGATATGGGTAGGTCCAGATCATATGCATATTGGTTCAAGGACTTTATTTTTTAGGACAATACATATTACAGTTAATCATATCAATAGTTTTTAACTGACTGAAAGCAGAGATCTGAACTATAATTTAAAAGCATAAATGTTTACCCTTCTTCTAGCATTTCTGCTGAAAAGATTTTCTTTCAATCTAATAACCTAAAGTAAATTCCATAATATTAGCATGTCTAAACTGCCCTTAGTTAGGGCATTAATAATCATCTGTTATTTCTCATTAGAAATCAGTTCTGTTTCCTCATTTTTAAAGGCCTAAAGTTAAATATTGTGTACACATAATAATATTGTTACAGTTTAATTTGATGTAGGTCAATTTCTGGTGCAACCTTATCCTTGTAATAATCATTCAGAATAAGAACCAAATGTGTTATGTTCTTTTTAATTAGGAATTTAAGAAATATTTCGTCATACATTTATTGCCTAAGTCAACAAATGTTTATTGTGCGCTGATTATGTGAAATTCACTCCTCTGAGCATTAGGGATTCAAGCTAGACAAACATTTGCTCCTGGAGCATGCACATTTCATCTAAATGAACTAAACTGGCAGAGCTGTTATGGTATACGTAGCTTACATATGAAGCACCATTCACTTTGGGAAGAGCCAAATCTTCTGCAGTGAGTGGTGCTTCATAGAATGTACCAGCTTTTAGTGAACACACTAAGTTGGGTAGACAGGAAGATATTTGTCTTTTGTAAAGAGGAACTGGTTCATCTTGGCCAGTGGTTCTTAACCAGGGATGATATTACCCCCAGGGAACATGGGCAATATCTGGAGATATTTTTAATTGTCACAACGCAGGGGAAAGGGTGTTACTGGCATTTAATGATGCTGCTAAACATCCCAAAATGCACAGGATAGCTGCCCCCAACCACCAAACAAAGAATTATCTGGTCCAAATCGTCAACAATGCCAAGGCCGAGAAATCCTGCTCTAGGCTAAAGGATCATGTGGCTTAATTACTGGATTCTTTCTTAGAAGAACATACACCATGCTTCTCCCACAGCCCCTCTCCTCCCTCTGACCATGTAGATCTCCTTTCAAGCTAATTTTTCCAGCCATTTTTTATTCCATGGGTTAACAGAGAATGTTCAGTTTAGATCTGTACCTTCTATTTGTTTTTCAAGCTGTTCTCAAGGGTCAATCAATGCTTACTAAAGTTTTCTAGCAAGCACTAAGGCACTAAGTTCTGTGCCTGCTGGGCATAATTATAGGAAACAACTTTGTTTTTAAAATCTCGTAACAAGAAGCACAGGCACAATCCACAAATTACAATTCCTTTGCAGTGTGTTTGTACCTTTAGCAGCTCACAGCAGGGCCACATCATCGTCTCCGCCAGCCACCATTTTTCTAGCTACCTTCCTAAAATATCAGAAACAACAAACTTCCCAGGGTAAGGAAACATTCTGCAGTTTTGCCCACATGGATCAGTATTTTTCCCATTCGGTCATTATGTTGCTATAAAGTAGACAATAAATTATTATGAAAACATGAATAGAAAAAGGAAGTGAGTCATGTGAATCATTATTAGTATTCTATTTCACATGGTGGAAAACTCACAGGGATCTTGATGTTAGTCCAGAATTAACTCATGCTTTCCCTTTCTTTTAAATGCTGGGAAAAAAATTGAGTTGTAATGTCATCATTGTACTTGCAGAACTATATGGCTAGATATGAACTAAGTTACTTGGAAACAGTTGAACTCCAAATGAGACTTATACCTTTATTAGTTATGTAACATTAGATACAGTGTATCTAATGTTAACCTTTCAAGGGCTGAATTTGGTAATATATTAAATAAATAAATAAATTGAGCTAGTATCTGGCGTGAGAATCCTGGGTTTGAATTTGGCATCATCAGTTTCAGGCCATGTGGCCATCAGCAAGCCACCCACTGTGCAGAGAGATTATGATGAGATTAGATTAACATGGACATTACAAAGATTTCTGCCATTGCTGTTGTCACCACCAGATAATTATCTTGCATGTGTCTTCTATAACACAACTTAAAATCACTGTAAACAATAGTAAAAGATACTATCCTGCATTCAGAATATCTAAGTTTGTCAGAATTAGGTAGGTTTTAAAACTCTATGTTTCGGCTTTTTTCCAAGTCAAATATGAATAACTATAATGCACATCTAGGAATAAACGTATAAGAATGGAAATCTAATTTGCACCCCAGTGGTTCTTGACATCATCTCTGTTAACATGCACACTCTAAATATTTTAGATTCACTGGAAAACTGTTGGTATTTAGAAAGGGAATATTTCTCTTTAAACTAGTAAAGCCTAAGCATCTCGTTTGAAAATTCTTCTATCTCAGGATCTCTTCTTTCCTGACGTAGAACTGCATGAGCTGTATTCTTACAGCAATAGCATCTTCACTAGCAAACAGAAATTTTACCCAGCAAAAGGAGGTTTCAAGAAGCCAGTCAGTTCTCTCCACTAAGAACTGCCATTTTGGTCTGCATTACTGATCCTCAAGAGCACTAGTTATGGTCAGAAATGGAACCTCAGACATTTATGGATTCTGTGAATTTCTAATTACCTTTGTTCACAAGAAGTCAACCACAAATGCTTATGAGGAGTCACTTGTTTGAATGACAAATAATAACTAAGTGCTGGGGATTTATTAAAATGAAATTAAACGCTACTTCATTTATCTTTCACCTATCCGTTTACATTTCTATTTTTCCAGACTATTTTTCTAGCAGTTATTTTGAGTATAGTAAGGTCTTCACCTCCATCAGGCACTTTTAGGGTTGAATGCACTTTGGAGTGATTCTAGTGTGAGATTTTACAGAACAACTATTCTACTTTTCCAATATCCCTTCTGTGTTAGATTTATCCAGAGTGCACAGATAGTAAGTGGCCACATTATATCTTGTTACATAAGTTTGTATTGCGGAAGGAATGGTCTGAGTCTTCAAGGAGGTGACATCTTTATTAGAGATAAAAGACAAATACATGTAAAAAAGACTAGCCCATTCAAAAAGCATCAGTCCATTACAGCAAATCATCATTGTATCAGCTAACTACTAGCAGTATGGAATAAAAATGTGGAACAGTAGTATATAGAAGTGATTTGAAAATATCCATGATTATATACCAGTTCCACTGAACTAAGTGTTGTATCAAATAATGATTATTTTATAGCAAAGTTAACTATACAGGCTTTTTCTACAAAGTATGTCCTATATTTCCACTAATTGACATTAGAAAATGAGAGATATTCTCCATTTTTTTTAATCTTCAACATTTTTTGGCCAAAACATATTTAAATGCAATTCTGCAGCATGTAACTGCTTTACTTTCTGACATTTTAATTCTCAAAAAGAGTTCATTTGGTGTTATAGCATGTTTAATATCATCTTTCTTTGTTCAAGAAGCTCCTTCTATCACCTTTTCCTCTGAAACTAAAGGATTTTCTTTATGTTCAAGGATCCCCTCATATTTACATCTTCAATAACTTTCATGTGATTTTCTAGTGTCTTCCAGATTTTACTTATTTCATAAGTATAAAATTTTTATAAGTAATATGACATAAAATTCAATTACTTTATCAAGTCTGTACATTCAGACTTTCTCTTATCTATTCTACCTCACTTGCAAGATACCTATGTTAGTTTGCATTTTATTTATATTTGTTGCACAAAGCCATTGCTGTGTAAAAAGTATTCTTATGGTATACTGGAAAGAGTATAGAAAACCTGGGTTCTAGTCTTACATTGCTTGATATTTTCTTTCCTTAATATTAGAATGGGGAGATTAGACTTGACTGTGTTCCTTTGCCCGTAACTTTTATGTGTGTTTTTTTTTAATTCATGTGCACTTCAATTTATTATCCTCCCCAGGTCTAGAAAGGAAATTGAATTTTTGAAAGTTTTTCCTTGAGAGAAAAGAAGTAATTTTATTCATGATGTCCATTTCAGTTAGTAAAAATGTCTTTAAGAGGCTAAGTGGCTCCCCAAAGATTGGATGTCCAATAAGCAATAGAGTTGGAGGTGGACTCCTGGCTCCCTGGTTTCCCACATTGAAGACTAGCTGCCACATATATTTCCTCTTACCAGATTTCTCTTGAAATTGTAATTTGTCATCTTCTGAGTAGTAGACAGTGAAGGCCTAAGATTTATTTTCCTTGCAGATGAATAATTAGTGAATGTCAATTTCATGATTTCTTTCAGTCTATGTGAAAGTCAAAAATAGTCATGTTAATTATACTTAGCAGGCACTTTTCTGTGACGAGACACCAATTCCTGGAGATGACTTGTAAATATTATTGTTTTCCTCCTTAAAAGATCATCTAATCTGGTATTAAAAGTTCATTTAACATTGTCTTCTTTATAGGTAATTTCAAAAGTGTTTTGCTAATTACATAGAAGAAAGACAGTCCCCTCATCTAAACATTATTTTATATACACTTGCTTTCAGGTTTTTATTGTTTCTTTTTTTTTTCTTCTACACCTCCTTATAGCACAAGGTATCTCAAACCTCAAACAGCAACCATCTGGCTTGTTTTATATAACTCTCTCAGCCCATTCAAGTGGCAATACACCAGTGAAGAATAAAAAGATATATATTGGATGGAGCCCAAGAACTGCACCCAAAATAGCTTTTTAAAAGTCATTGAGCATAACAGTGGGAATAATAGGAAGGTCTTAAGCGGCAGCTGCTCAGGGAGCCCTGGAATAATTCTCCCATCATCATGCTGCAGGTATCGTCCAGAAAGCAATTCTCCTAGCACCTCCACTTTCTCCTTTAGTTTTTATGTCTATCATTCAAATTGCAACAGCTGACAAGCACCTGGGATTTAATTCCTGCTGGATTTCATACATTCACATTAATTTTGGTAATTTCCCAATTGTAACAGTGAGAACCTTCTCCAGTTTGGGTGAGTAGCTTTAATATTTCATTGCATATTCATGTATCACCTCACATTATTTTTAGTTTCTAATGGAGATAGCAGACAAGGCTTCATAAAAGATTAGTAGGAGCCCTAGAAATAGCTTTATCTCTGTTCCAGTATATTTCTTATTTTCTTTTCCTGAGAGGGCAGTAAAGAATTCCCTTCAAAGAAGGCATATTTGGTAGCGAACAAAAGGGAATCTTCCCAAGACCACTAGCAATCTCACTGATCATGTTAGAATGTTTAATTTTGATTCTCTCAGTACAGACTAGCACAATGCCCCTATTCAGCTATTGTAGGGCACAAGCCCATCTTGACATTTTGTTTCCTTCCTCCCAATTCTTCCCATTTGAATTATTTAAAGACTATGTCATGTTTCATTATTTCTACATTTCTTTTACTGAAATATCAAGACCCAAGAAAGAAATACATCTTTTTTAAACATACACATATACAGCACAGTTTATTCCTTTTCTATTTCAAATAATTTATTCATATTATATTGGTGTCTTGTAACTTTCATATTGACTGTGCTGCTTTTTAAAATAATTTTTCAAAATGAAATTCCCTATATCATTTCCCTTATTCATCCAGAGATTTTTATAAGATCGTATAGCATGTAATATGGTAAAAAGCTCAACATACCAGAATGTATTTTTAGAATAGAGATATTCTACAAATGGCAGGGGGTTCTTTTTCCATTTTATGCCTTATGAAAAATGGATTTGGAACTTATAAAAAATGTATCTGGAACATCTGAGTGCATGATTTTTGATTGAATTTTAGAATTCAGATCTATGATTTAAAAGCAATTTCTTCCTTTCTGAAAGTGGCCATGTCAAATTGATTTTTAAGGATAAAGAAAGGGTGTAATTTGGATTTTGAACCCTTTTCTGAGGACTTAGATTGTTTTCATCTATGTTGGCTTCCTTTATCCTTATTGCATCCTCATGGAGTGGGAAAAGCATGTGTTTTCACAAGTTTTTTTGCAAGGATTGACCACAGACAAAGCCATAAATAAGGCTTAATTCTTCTTTGTTCCATTTCACCTTTCTAGCTATACATCTATTAAACGCCAATGTGGCTTTCTAGCTAATACTCTTTTTTTTCTATCTTGAAGGGAAAGTCTTAATATTTTATGGCATCACTCCAAAAAAAGAATTTGCTTTCCCCCGACCAAGAAAGAGTAAGGAGAGGAAATAGTCAACACAAATGAATTAATCACTAATGGCTGACTTTCAAGTAAAAATCCAATGAATGTGGAGTAGTTGTCTAGGAGATGTAACTGGAAATTTTTCAAGTATTTGAAAATGCACAGAACAATACAGAGTCCCACTTTATCATTCTTATAAAAACCAAAGATCTGAGTATCAAATCACTAACTTGTTCTTTCTTTTTTTTTATCTTGATTCTTAAGTTCTGAAAGTAGCTCTTTCTCAATCAGGCTTCTAACTTCTATGATGGTTGCATCAACTTCAATGTTCTAACTTTTAGCACAGCTAATGGAGTAAAAAGGTAATTGAGTAAAAACATGACTAGAGCACTCTCTAGTTTTCTGACTTTTGGAAGCAACTGTCCCTTTCTGAATGTTATTTGCCTCCTCTAAAATTAGGAGGCACAAGCATGTTTTTTAAAAATACCTCTGCGATAAGCTTCGTGGGTTTTAATTCAAATTCTATTACTCTAGTAGTTCTGTGGTCTTGTTACAAACTATTTAATCTGTCTACGCTTTAGTTTCCTTACTGTAACATGGAGATCATTGCAAAACCTGCTGTGGAAGGAATTCTATCGGATGATGTACATGCTTAGTTGGCTTTCAATAACTTTTAGCTATTACTTGATTCAGAGGTACGTTAAAGTCATTATAGCTATGTAAAACAATTAGAGTAACTGAAAAATGTAAACAGTTCCTAAATATTTGTAATAGCTAACATTTTGTTGTTTATTAAATGTGAAACATGAAGTTCTTTATTTGTGATTTAAACTATTCCTCTCAGTAACACAGTATAGAAGATATAATTATCCCTGGTTTACTCATGAAAAAATTAACCTAGGCAGAGCATGGTGGTTCACACCTATAATCCCAGCACTTTGGGAGGCCAAGTCAGGCAGATCACCTGAGGCCGGGAGTTCGAGACTGGCCTGGATAACATGGCAAAACCTCATCTCTACGAAAAATACAAAAATTAGTCAGGCATGGTGACACTTTCCTGTAGTCCCAGCTACTCTGGAAGCTGAAGAAGGAGAATCACTTGAACCCAGGAGATGGAGTTGCAGTGAGTCGAGATCACACCATTGCACTCCAGCCAGGGCGACAGAACTCTGTCTCAAAAATAAAAATAAAAATAAAACTTAAATAAACACATAGTCACACGAGTGGAAGAGTGCTGGGAGTGTCATATAAATGGAGCATGTTCTCCCCAGAGTTCGCTCTTTTAATCACTGGGCTGTATTGCCTTCCACTCTGGTGTCCTCTGCCTTCAATCAGATGACTAATGCATAATTAACTGCAGCACTACATTCTAATGAATACCAACCTGTCCATCTTTCTTGAATCACTTTTATAATTAATATCTGATTTATATTACTTCTTTTCCAAACTTGCCAGAGAACTTTAGAACATAATGTGTATGTATTTTTCAAGCATGCAAACCCACGAAGTCAAAGAGAGTTTTCCAACCACATCTTGTTACTCCTCTACCTTCCTTTCCTGTCAAAATCACCTATGAAGAATCAGGTTTCTCAGAAAGCTCAGCAACTTGTTGAGATTTAGCCTGGAATTCACATAAAACTAGATAAAATTAGTGCTGAAAGGCCTATAAGAGCACCATAAAAGAATTGACATCAAAGCACACAGACACACAAACACACACTCACACATACACGCACATTTTCATTTCAAATGTAAGAAGTCAGAGCTCTGACCCCATTGCTTTCCATAACTGATGAAAAATGTGACTTTTGAAATCGATACATTTCAATCTCCATATTATCATTCTGGTACAGTACTCCACAGCGCTGGGAAGAAACATCAGTGTTTCATTCTCCAGATTAATGCTCTTCTTTCAGAGATATGGCTTTCAGCTATTTTAGACTATATGCCCTTCATTTGAGAAGCAGTTTATATTCATTTACTTACAGTCACTATTCACTAATATCATGGATTGATGGAGTTAAAAAAGGCTTTCATTAGTTAGCAAGGCCAATTTTTATAGCATTTGATCATTTTACTTCTAGTTGCCCCCCCTTTTTTAAGGACTTTGTGTCTCCCTATCATTCTTTTGATAGAGTAATATATTACATGTTTTTATCTACAAAGATTTGCCCATGTCCCCAATAATGAAAGCAGCTACTCACACACAAAAAAAAGCTTCCTGTTCCTTGTACTAATTATGCACAGAAAGTTCTACCTCTCACTTACCCATGAGATAATTGAAATGTAAGTCTTGGAGCAGAGGATCAGAGGTTTGGATGGTTGTATAATACATATATTACTGGCTAGTAATTTGTACACAAAAAACATAAATATAAATATATATGTGTGTAAACTCTTTGCTCCATTTCTCAAGTATCTTATTACTTGCTTATTCTTGCAGAACTTGTTATTGCTAAATTCAAATTAATCAAAGTTCATTCAAGGTAAACACTATTCCATGGAACTCCATACCAATTATAAAAATAAGGAATGTCTTGATGTAACTTAGATATGGATATAGAAGAGATATTCCTGATCTCTAAGCATACATCAATAGTGGGGTTCTTTCCTCATTAAACGTAACTTATCAATAACATATGTAAAACCTCTATTCTGCTATTCAAAGACATTCACATGAAATTTGTTTTGTGTGAAGTGGCAGATCTGAGTACATGAAGAGCCTCGGGAATAAAGAAGAGACAAAGCCTTATAATAATAATTCCTGCTAGTAGAAATATTTATAATTACAGTATGACATCCTGTTTTTAGTTGCTATGCAATTAACATTTTCTCTTTTCTTCTACTTCCTCTTACACTTATACACATGAGGATATGTGGGTTTCATTATACCTGGAAGATTAGGTAGAGATATTGGTTGATATTTTAAGAATTTTAGGACATTTTCTAGACTTCTAAAATGAGTGGGTAGTTATTTCTTTTTTATTGTCAAAAACTTGTAGTGGACATTGCTATGTTTCAGGGACTGCACACATACATAACATCTTCTTTAATCCTCATGCAACCTCTGAGGACTTGCTGATCTAGTATGGAATATGGGATATACACCTGAATCACCACAACTTAAGACACAAAGTGGTGACTGCTATGAGCAAAGTACAGAGATAAGTACCAATAACCAGAAGAAGAAAATGTTGCTTCTACCTGAAGAAATATAAAAGGCTCCTTTAAGAGGTGACATTAGGAGCTGATCCGGGCTGGGGGGAAATGGTACTTTTAATATCAATCCAACTCCTAAAATCTCCCCTTAACTTTAGATTTGTATCATTAGCATTATTCTTGTGTTAAACAAACAACGTTAGGAGGATGTTTTGGCAAGAACCTGAAATAAAGACGGGGTGCAAGTAAAAAGGAAACAGATTGAAGCCAAAGAATATCAGAAGCACCTAGCAAGGACTAGGAGTGAGAAGGAACAGGAATGTGTGTTTTAGTGAAAAGAAACTACGTAGAATGAAAGGAACCAAAATCTATTTCTAATGAGTTAAAAATAAAAGGATGGAGAGTAGGAAAATTATTGTTTGATGCTCCTTTGATACAATCACCAGATGATACCATTAAGACAGTCTAGTTTATTTGTTGCCTGAATTGACCTATTCAGATGCCAAAGGAGACTCTTTGTCTTCAGGACGGTAGGGATAAAGTGAAAAGGGTTTAATTTCTGACCCCATGTATAGGACATTGGAGGCTCAAATGCTCATTACTTGGGAAAACCTATGAGGAAGAAACAAGAGGTACATCATCTACTGAGGGTCTGGAAGTTTACTATTGTTAATACCTACAATATGGAGGGTGGGGAAAGGATGCAAAGGAGGAAAACACACTTGTTTTGAAGGTGGCCAAGATGACCTTTACCCTATAGCTAAGCTGAATGACCTTGCTTGTAGGTGACGTATTTTGTGAAATCATTCTAGCTCACTTAGGGGTCAGCCTTGTGGATTGTCATTATTCATAGAAAGACACAGTGTTTGTTCCCAACATTGACCCCACAGTATGAGAGTTAACTAATGTGAATGAATTATTTATTACTTATTCAAATTTTAAGACTCACTGGTCTCTAATAGAACCAAAGTAAGAAATTTTTTTCTTCCTTCTTTTCCAATAAGTTGACACCAATATCTGTGCTTCTCACAAATGGATTCTCTAGAATCAAGTGATTCCTTTCAATACTGTGGACTCTCAAACTGGCTAATTACAACTGAATTAAGATCAGTCCCATTCAGGTGGCTCTACATTTTATTTTACACAATGTCATAGCCAGGATGACCCAAAACAATTTCTTAATAGCCTGAAAGAGTTCCTTAACTTTCCAACAAACTTCAGGAAAAACACATAGGATAATTAAATAAATCAGGGAAACAATTTTTAAAACATTTTCTTTATACTAGGGTTGAGCAAGACACTACCTAACTTACAAAGAGTTTACAGTATGACTTTTTGAAGCATTATTTTTACAAATATGAAAAAGATGTGTCAATAAATAAATATAATACTAGGCAATAAGACATAAGAGATGTACTAGGGAAATAAATAAATTTTGACTTGGCTGGCTTAGAGAGGAAGAAAACAATTGACTTAGAACCTAAACCATTACAAGGATTAGGATAGTCAAGAATTAAGTGGGAGTGGAATTTGGGTAGAAAGTTTGCCAGGACTGAGGAAAACAGCTCCTATCAATATGGTGAGTTAATTAATTTAAAATTCAGGTGTGTAACCCAATAATTTACTTTCATTTTCTGGCTTATCAT
This sequence comes from Cebus imitator, assembly GCF_001604975.1. Classification (NCBI taxonomy): domain Eukaryota; kingdom Metazoa; phylum Chordata; class Mammalia; order Primates; family Cebidae; genus Cebus; species Cebus imitator. The sequence continues at coordinate 298,503 of NW_016108054.1, forward strand.
TACTTATTTCCATATTTTAGGTTTTTTTGCTATTATTAAGATTCATCAAAGCTAAGTACTGTACCTCACACCGGTAATCCCAGCTATTCAAGAGGCTGTGGCAAAAGAATCACTCATGCTCAGGAGTCCAAGGCAGGAGTGAGCTGTGACCACGCCGCTGCACTCTAGCCTGGGTAGGGAGACCCCCCATCTCCAAGATTCACAAAGTTATCATGACCAAAATATCTTTTGTTTAATACATGAAAAATGGATGAAGCTAACATTAAATATATTCTTATATATTTCTTCATCAAATTTCATATTTTTTATTTTTAAAACAATTCATTTTGTATTGTTTTATTTTTTCTTACTTCTTAGGTATTTTTAAATCCCAATATGCTCTGATAAATAATTATCATAGAGCATATGATTCTAAACAGAAGTGTAATTGGCTTTAAAAAATACACACCCATCATTGTCATCATCTAACTTTTGTTGAACCCCAAATTTCAAATTTTTGCTAAGCACTGCAACTCATTTAAAATTATTCAGAAAAGCAGCATTTTATGCAGAGTGAGCCTCTGAAAAAAAAAATATCTATAGTCTAAAAAACTTTTGTAAATAGGCCTACTATAAAAATTCAGTAGGCTGACTTTTCCTGTCTCTCAGTAAATCTAATATAACATTGAAAAAGATCACTATACTTGGTTTGAAATCTAAATGAAATAATGAGCTTGAATTAAGAGCTATATTGTATGAAAAATATAATTGTTTTTACTATTTTTTCCTGAGTGGTGGTGTCACCTATGTTTCATAATGTAACTACTGCAGTGTTTCTCAAAGATAAGACATAACAGAATCACTCGGAGGGCTTGTTAAACTCAGTTGCAAAATTCTACACTTAGTAGGTCTAAAGTGGGGCTTAATAACTTTTTTATTACTACTTTTTTCTTTTTTTTTTTGTAGAGACAGGTCTTACTATATTGCCCAGGCTAGTCTTGAACTCCTGGCCTCAAGAAATCCTCCTGCCTTGGCCTCCCAAAATTAGAATCCAGACATGAAAGGATTTTTATTTTCAATGAGTAACCAGTGTTGCTGATGCTACTGGTCTAGGGGACCCACTTTGAGAACCACTGTGTATACACACACATGCTCGAAACACATAAATATCTATATCTTAAATTAATTTGTGATCATGAAAGGCATATATGTGTGTTTAAATACCTGTGTGATTGTGCATCATTCAACCAACTACATTTTTAAATCATTAGTCATTTCCTAATTTTGTGGCAGTGAATACAACCACTTCTAATCTATAGAACCGTTTTGATGTGCAAAGCTTTCAAAACCAGTTCTCAGCTGCTGGGAATGCCTTAAACGCTAAGGTCAAATTGTCAGTAGAATCCTGCCTGTGTAGATTTAACACCAATAAGATAGGTCTAAAATTGACATTTCAATAAGCTATTTTACTAAACTTTAATAACGCAAATTCTGTTAACCTTGAAGCCCTGATTAAAACACAAATAAGTGAGAAAATTCCTATTGTTAACTGAGCCCATTTTGCATATTTATTGCTATACCTTTTAACTTGTAAGGCCATGGCAGACTGTATAAACTATTCTCTAGTTGCTAGGTCTTTCGTTTTGTCTTTTCCATATTATATTACATGTAGATGCCGGACGTAAGTGTAGTAGCAGCTTACCTATATTTGGAGAAAATATAAAAACCTTTGAAAAAGTGTTATCATTCTGTCATTTCTTTCTTAAGTCTAATTTTTTCCTACATTTGTCCATAATCTGTTTTCAGAGCCCAAAAATTTTAACTAGTCTTTTCACTCCACCAGAATGAAATTGTAACTATATTTATTTAACTATTTATTTTTTAAAGAAATACTGTATTTTGTTGGGTTGAGTAATACATAGAGTCTACTAAGTGCTTTGGTTAATTCAAAGTTATCCTTTGCACAATCATGTACTTGAAAAAAGAAAGGTAACCCTGAAAAATAAAAAGAGAGAATACAGTATGAATGAGCTGCGATTGGACAGTATGAGAATACTGAAGTTCAGAAACATGTGAACTATTTGGCACCCAAGAAAATAACCACATAGTCATCATCAGGCATTGGGACTGTTTGTGGAGAGGAAAGAGAATGCCCAAAGTAGTTTAATGAAACACTGAAAATGGTGATTTAGGAACAGATCAAAACGTGCCAAATTCATTATTTCATCACATGATCTGACTTTCTTTGCCGTCTAACTTGGGAGAAACTAAGGAAGAAAGAATGTCAATCAAATTACCTGCTTTTCCTTTTTTAATAAAATTACATAAAATTATAGAAGACAAAATTAAAACTACATGTCTCACTTCAACTACTATCTCTGTTGATCTCTTACCAAGAACTGTCTCCAGTGTCACAAATAATTTTAAATTGCTTGCATTGTTTATATTTAAAGACTATAAATTCTACTTATTCCTTCATTCTACAATACTTGTTATGCAACTTCTGTGTACCAAGTGTTTGCTGAAAGAAATATAGTTGTGAACAGACATGTCTTGCCCAGCCAGGTAGTTAAGACATACTAAGAAACACTAACAGCAATAAAATGTACAAGAAGCTATGTACATTTCTAATTTTTTTTTTTTTTTTTTTTTTTTTTTTTTTTTTTTTTTTTTTTTTGAGATGGAATCTCATTCTATCACCAGGCTGGAGTGCAGTGGCGATCTTGGCTCGCTGCAACCTCCGCCTCCCGGGTTTAAGCAACTCTTCTGCCTCAGCCTCCTGAGTAGCTGGGACTACAGGCACACGCCACCATGCCCAGCTAAGTTTTGTATTTTTAATAGAAATGGGGTTTCCCCATGTTGGCCAGGATGGTCTTGATCTCCTGACTTCGTGATCTGCCCACCTTGGCCTCCCAAATTGCTGGGATTACAGCAGTGAGTCACTGCACCTGGTTGTTCATTTCTAATTCTATAATATCTGGACACTCATCTCAAACTCAAAGAACCTTAGTTTGGAATTTAATTTTAATTATATGGAGGGAAAGGAGTCAGTCCAAACTCTATGCCTTTTCTTTTAGTAACAACTACAGAGCAGAAATGTGTCCCTTTAACCTTTGAAGAGGCTATTTTTCCTTTCAACACAGGGGAAGAAAGCTTCAGATCAGAACTAATTGTTCTGTGATTGATTGATAGTTTCCCTCTTGTTACTACATACAGCCCAATGACATGCATTGTACACACAACAGGAGGTAAGAGAGTCAATCAATTAGGGAAACAATTAATTCCAGTTTCTACAATTCATTTGATGTAGATGAAATTGCCTGAAAATATTAAGAACATTAAAGATCAGTGGTGAAACTTAAATAAATACATTTATATTCAAATTTTAGAGGCAGACGCTTAGTTGATGCTGCTCTTCTGCAGACAGACGATGTTAATGCAATAACAATTACAGTTTGGCAGTGATTAATAAATGGACTGTCAAAATCAGTCAAGTTGTGTTCATGGTTTTAGAAGGCTGCTGATTTTAGCTTTGACAAGATGTGGCTGAAGTGTTGCTGAAAAACTCAACATGATTAATTAATTTAGAAGATATAATTCTGTGACTCCCCTTCTATGAGTAGTAGTTGGAAATGAGAGAATCCAAACATTCAATGCAACCTGATGCCTTCTTTGGAGTCCATATTTAATTAGTATTTATTTCTAGTAAGTGCAATATATAGGAGTATTCTAAGATTTATGAGATTGACTACATTGCAACTAAGAAAATATGAGTCAACTTGGAGTAATATAATTTGATGAGATCTTCAGGTCACAGAGAATTCTAGATTTAGAGCTTTTGTTGTAATATTAGGGCATAAAATTCAGGGTGGGGAAGAAATTAGTATGGACTGGGGGTGATGGGCTAGATCTAAGTGAACTCAAAGCTATGTCTCATGCAGAACAATGTGAGAGACTGAGGTCCCTCTCTTCCTTGGGGTAATAAAGTAGAAAGTTAATAAAAATGATCAAGAACATTTCATTCAAAACAGTGGAAAACGGAAAATGCTTAAGAATTTTATTGTATTTCTTCTAAAGCAAAATAAATAAATGAGTTTAAAACCATAATTCCATTCATCAAATTTTGAGTTTATATGTTAACCTATCCTTAATAATGATCAAAGCTGCCTAAATCTAGAAAGTAAATCCTGGTTAGTTTCACATTATCTATTAGTTTGTTCAACAAAGGATAAAGAGAACTTTGCTGTTAACATATGTATGTCTACAGTGTCTAAAATCTAACGCATTCTGAGAAAAATGTTCTAGAGTGGCTCAAATTCAATCCCTCAGAGAAAATTTATATTTTTTAAAAAGTAACACTGTTACTTTGATTAAATTTTTTGCTAAAAATCTCTGGATACAACTAAGACAGCAAAGACACATGGAAAGCAAATAAATCATCACTATCACCCAGAAAAAACTAGGTAATACTAACAGAGAAAATTAATTCTAAATATTAAATCAATTTCTAGACCAAAATGAAAAGAATTCTCATTACCTTATTTGGGATTTTCTAACCTTTCAATGAAAACCTTGTAGAAATTTGTTATCAAAGTTCATTTTGTAATTTAATATTAGGAATTAATCAGGAGGAAAAACAAATTGATATTCTCAGCTCCTTATCTTTGGTGTTTTAGTAATTATATTGTCTTTCGTGTTTTAATTAATTTTACTAATCCCTTTAGTTAATGAATAAGTAAATCAGGACCAGGGGAAAAATTCATCAATTGGAAGAAAAGTGTAGAAAATTGTTAATTCAGAAGTAACCCATAACAGCCATAGTGAACTTGTCAGTATTGCTTTGCTCTCTTGCTAATATTCTAATTTCTGTTTTATTGTTCTTCATAGAGCAAAATGTTTCACAGTTAATCTTTACAGTACTTTTGTTTCTAAGCCTTCTAAAAAGCATTGATTTGGGAATAGCCAAATATTTGAATATAAATTGATTTTATACAATACACAGAAAACAAGTATTTTATTGATATAAATGGCTTCTTTATTTGTAGAATTACACTTAAAATTATTTTGAAGCAGCATGAACTCTCTCTGGATGGTATTAGAATTTCATGCCTAAATCAAGTTGAACATTACTTTTATATGAGCTTTTTGTCTTCTGCAGTAGCATAAATGCCTATGGTTGGAAGTGTCAGGGGAGTAGAGGTGGAGATAAAAGCTTCAGGAAACAAGATGTAAGTGTGAAAGATGACAGAATGTTCACATGGGAAGAAATTGCCATAGCTTTTCTTTCCTTCATTCCTCTTTCTAAAAGAAATACTTAGATTTAAGGACTTCAGTAATTTTCCTTCAATCTGGTTGAAAATAGCAGGAGACTCAGGCTTAGCTTACATATTAATTAACACAGAAAATGTCCAGACATCATAGAGACAGACATGAAGAAGGGGAAGCCTGTGTGAATTTTTGGAATGACAAACCTTGTGTGCTGATACTCTGATATCAGTTGACATTCTGATATTGATTTTCCTTCTCTGATGAAGTAGTTATAATCTTTAACCAGCATGGCCGAGAAAGAAGTCTCAAGGGTAGTGGAGACTTTTGCTATTGTCTAAGTTCTTCTTATCCTCTTTAATGCCACACCATTCTTGCCCCTTTAGAAGGTTGTTTCTCATTCACAACCGTCTCAATTTAATTCAGTCTCTGATGATGGACTTCTACAAAGTGCATCTTAATCAGCATATTTCCACAGAGAATTTTTCTCTCTCTAACACCCTCTGCAAAATGCTGGCTGAAATTCTTACTTGTTACCATGAATAACAGCATGATTTTGCAGCTACATGTTCCCCTCTTTCAAAATTGAATGCTCTATATCCGTTTTTCTCTACCAGCTGCCTTCCCTCTCTCCACTGTCAGCATTTTGTGATGAAAAAGATTCAGTTACAATATGTGCCCCATATTGTGTAGGGTTTATTATATTCACTTAGGCTTTGAGTCAGGCTTCCATTCTTACCATAGAAATGCTCTATCACCTCTCCAAATACCAATTCTCTCTAAAATTAAATTTAATGTGATATAACATGCAAAACCTAGAAATGCATTCAAAGCCTACTTCTGACACCAGAGAAAAATTAAAAATCGTGAGCAAATTCACCTAAGTTTACCCACATTTATATGTTTTACTCCCTTTTAACAGAGTAATGCAATATTAGGTTTATGTCAATATAAATACATATCATAAGCACTATGAAATTTTATACTGTGGTAGGGATTGAGACATTGTGGTGAGTATTTCAAATACAAATGTGAATAAAATCCTTTCCCAAAACTCAGGGAGCTCAGAGCTGATTGATGAAATAGATACATATTAGAAGACAATCATGATATGTAATTCTAGAAATGCAATAATAATTCATAAAAGTTCTAATCTTTTCCTTTTCCCAATATAATGGTAAGGAAGTTTGTTTAAAAATATATGTTTAAGAATAGGTAGTATAAAATTTTTTTCATTAGAATTATAAAGAGGGCTTCTCTTCCTGGTGACGTCTTAACCACAAGGGATTATTTATGCTTCCTTCCAAAAGCTACTAAAATAGCATAATAGAAGAGAGATGAAAAAAGTGAAGGAATAAAATTCTGGGCAACATGAAAGTACCTTAACAAATCAGAAATTCTGAATTGTTTCCAAAACATAGAAAGCATTTTAAAATAATTAATGAAGATACTAGATCTGAGAAAAAAAACTGCAACCCAGAAGTGCTTGGAAGAAATGTGCTACAGAGAGAGGAGCCATTTTCCCCAGCTGGCCCTTGGTAGTCTAACAAATTGCCAAAGGATTTCTGCCTGGAGGGTAATTACAGTGGAGTAATTTATTAAAGGAGAATTGCCTCCTCACAGCTGGACAACTGGCGTCAGTTTACAAAGAGGCACTAAGAGCCACCATGAGGGCTCTCTGAGTAATGTTGACAGGGTGTAGGACCAAACAAGAAGCAAACCACAGTCCTCTGAAGCTCTAAATGGTATGAAAGAGTAAGAGTAGTCCCTCTGCCAGACAGAAAATCCTGTCCACTCACAGAGAAATTCCTCCCTTACCTTGAAAATTGAGGGAACTCCTAGCCTATCTACTGCTACCTGCCCAGGCATTTAGAAGAAAAGTCTGTGTAACCAGGTATACCATGCTCTCAGTCAACACTTGCATTCAGAGAAGAAGCTAACTGGGGAAAGAGATTTGCCCAAATAACAAAATGTATACCAGTCATAAGATTAATCAACATAAGTTCCGGCATAGAGTTCCTAGCTTCATAGCCAATGCTGTTATCCAGATCATAACTGAACCAGTCTATATAATTCAGAAACATAATCTGTCCACCTCCCTGTCATATTTATCTTGATTAAAGGGGATATTTTTGTAAGCCAGATTAATATTCAATTGGTGAATCACCAACCTGTAATAGTGAAATGGTAAAAAATTAAGGAAATGTATTTTGAATCAGAGGGTTATCACATGGGTCAGCCGGTCATTTCATGGAGCCATCCTTTGATCATCTCCCGGCTGTTTTCAATTCTCAGAACTTTTTACTTCCTTCATTGCTGATGCTGTGGAGCCTCTAAAAGGCTTATAATTTTTTAGGCTAACATTCCTAAGAGCTGTAGTGGAATGGCCCATGCTAGGCAAGGGGTGATTTTTCACATGTGTATATGCTGGAAGTTGGGTCATGTAAATAGTTGACTACCTCTGAGTGCCACATAAAGCTAAGCCAGAGCCAATGAGAGAGTCTCGCCAGTTTCACAAAGAATCCTGAATAATTTCTTTGGCAGCAGCTATTATTTTAAAATTTCATAAATTTGAGAATATCTTTAGACCTTATTCTATAAAGAAAGGCAAACAGCCTTCATCAAGAAATTGACAGAAATACTTTCAGTTGTTTATGTTGCTATAAGACCATTGGTGTTGCTGTAAGACCAAAGGATAGTGAAGTAGGGACACAAAAAGTTAACCATATTCCAGGATCTGACCTTCAAAGTAATAGGCTCAAAAATTTGTTTAAAGTCATCTTTTGGTATGACTCACACGCAAGGGGCTAATATATAAGCCATAATTCTAATAATTGTTTAGGGACTAGACACAGTGTCTTTAGATCTGTGCATTCTCTCCTAGTAGAAAAATGTATAGGAAAACACTATATTAACCTTTACAAAATCATATAGAGCTCTACTCTCTAGTAAAGTTATAGTGTGCATATTCTTTCTGCGTCTAGCATGGGAAAACTTCTAAGTTACCTTTATAAAAACCTTTCTCATATATTTCAGTTTGATTTTATAATTTTCCTCCAATTATTTTAGTGGTGGTTTGGTAGCATTCCTGCTCTTTCTTTCTCTCTTTCCTTCTTTTTCTTTCTTTCTTTCTTTCTTTCTTTCTGGCACAAAATTTTGGCACAATCTTTTGAGATTCTTTTTTCCCTTCCCATTGATTTTGTCTTTGATTGCAAAAGCCCTTGAGTGGTTTCTAAACTTAAAACTGCTGGTAAACAAGAGGAATTTTATTGTCGTATCTTCTATTTTATTCTATATTTCACCTTCTATAATATAGGGTGAATGTTTTAGTTGATTAAAATCAACACTCATATTTTATTCATGCTATCAGTGTGCTTTTTAGCTTAGTAAAATGTTAGTTTATCTGTAATGTAATATTCAGTTATGAATATTATTTGTAATCGTGTGCCCTCACTCAAATATGTCTCCTTAGCCAGATGGATAATTGAGATTTAGCTACTTATATTAGCTATTTTAAGAAAAAGCAATTGCATATGAATGGCATGAGAGAAAAAATATCTGAGTAAATATAAACATGTTTTCTTCCAACAATGCATCATAGTTTATATAGTTTATAACTAGACTGATGAAACAAATGTGGAGTCCTAGTCATCAACAATCTTGAGCTACACCATAGGAAAAGATGCAGATCTTCCATACATCCATTGCTTTACAGTAAGGTAGAACTGACTTCTACTTAAGAATATTTAAAAATATAATATGGCATTTTGAGAATAAAAGACATCCAACAACTTTTAAAGTAGAAGTTTGGCACACTCAGTACAAGTACTTTAGATCATGTTTTAGTTTTCTTTTAATGTCATAATGTCAAATTATTGATCAATAAGTATGAAGAAAGTCCAAAAAGATGAGGCAACTACCTGTAGAATGACTTCATGTCAATGAAATTATAGTATCTATAATTACTGAATAAAACATGAAAAGGCAATTTAGCTCCATATATTGCTCTTGTCAGTAAGCCAGCATGCCTGTTTATCATGCAAATAGGATAGTATTTACAGATCATGCTTCAAATCAGAAACTATATTCTTCCTAAACTTTTTCTTTGAAGAGCTGAGATGCAAACTGTGGTATATTCATCAGTCTTATTAAGCCATTCAGATGGAAATGGCATTAAGTCCAGGCATTGGCCAAAGTGAAAATAAAAGTTAAAGAACCAGAGATAATGACCTTTTATTAAAGTTACTCATTTCACAATGTTCCATGTGATGCTCCAATGTGAGATGGTGACTCAATGGTATTTATGTGAAAATTCATCAAGGACATATCCCTAACTTTATTAAAGTGTGACTTGTTGAAAAAACAGAAAATAAACTTGTTTCCTATGAAGAAACAAAAGCAAAGAAGAAACAGAAGGAGACAGGGAAGAAGCAAAAGAAAAGGAACTTACTAAGAAACACATGGAAACCATGCCCCATAAGAATCACAATAGGGCGCCTGCCTTTCAAATATGCTTTCCAGTCCTCCAAGTCCTCCTGATTTATTTGTATAGCACTCCTGATAGATCAAGGTGTAGTTGTCCACTGCCTCCTCACTCGCAGACTTTGATGAATGATGGACACACTAAAAGGTAGAATATTCCATTGGAATGTAATATATAAAATATAAAATTGAACCCTTACCTAAACATTTCAAATCTTTTAAATCAGCTTAAATCAATCATAAAACCATTTTTTTCTTTCTCTTCCTTCCTTCCTCTTTTTTTTTTTTTTTTTTTTCTTTTTTTTTTTTTTTTTTTTTTTTTTTTTTTTTTTTTTTTTTTTTTTTTTTTTTTTTTTTTTTTTTT